>NW_027592678.1:0-48000 GCF_964213995.1 Mustelus asterias
CCAATAACTGATGCTGGCTCGGTGTGGGCGAGGCCGGGTCATTGGGGTTGATGAGGAATAAATCCGGATCTGTTCAGATGACCAGATGTGTATTACAGAGCCTCGCTAGAATGATATTGTAAATTTAGTGTTAAATTGAAGCGACCCATCAGGGAGAATGAATTTGTGCTTTGGGATTTTTTTTTTAACAAAATCAGACACACTGGAAATCTGTGTTGTTCTACGAGATTAAGAGTGAAACGGGTAACTGCATTTTACATTGCTGGTTTTAAACCTTGGTTGTAAATTATTGCTGTTGAATAACTTCCAATTCTAATTTGAAGAAATTAAATGTCTGAATCACTTTTCCATTTCCATATCGGAGAAAGGAGAGGACAATAGCTGAGTTTGATTCGGGGTACAGGTATAGGGACTCAGACACTGACACATCCACACGAGTGGGGAATATGGAGTGACGTGCATTTGTATAGCACCTTTAACGTAGCAAAACATCCCAAGACACTCAACAAGAGAACAATTCAGTGGGAAAACAAATACATAAAACATTCGAAGGGATAGCTGGGCAGGTGACTAATTTTTGTCAGATTGTTAATCCTTTTAAGGTGAATCTGAGAAGAGGGAAAAGTAAAGCAGCCGAGAGGCTTCGGGAGGGAATTCCGGAGCTCAGTAATTGGTCTGGATTGTGGACAAATTATCCTCAAGATACACAACTTGTCAGACTGGGCAAGGTAGAGATGTCGCTGGCTTCTGGGGCTGCTGTAGGCTGCATGAATAGGAAGAGAGGGGCCATGGAGAGATTGAAAAGCTAGTTTGAGCATTTTAAAATTGAGCTGTTGTCAGGCTGTGAGACAGTGAGAGTTGGTGAACTCAGGTGAATGAACTGAGACGTGGTGTGAGTTAGCCAGGATTCAGGAAGCAGAGTTTCAGAGCAGTGAGAATGTAGAGCTGGATATCAGCAGTTTGCATGTTGAACCTGCTGCCAGGTTACCGAGGGGCAGCATGTTGATGAGAAATACAAGAGGGCCAATGATAGAGATAATGGTGTGGGAGTGGCAAGAGAAAGCAATGTCACTGATTCTCTGGATGTAAAGTAATAGATCAGAATTGAACCAGGGGCCTTTGATGCATTTCCACTCAGCTGCACGACAAGGGGGAGGAGTTGGACAAGGATAACATGGTCAAGCACGTTAAAGATTGCAGATGGGTGAATGAAGATACTTCACTGACTTTTGTCAGAGTCGGATAGGATAGTATTTGTGATTTCAAGAGCAGTGGCAGGTTCAAACTTGGCTGCAAGGTGCTCCTGCAAAAATGGTCATGGATTTGGGAGGTAACAACATTTTCAATGACTTTGGAGAGCAAAGTGGAAACTGGAAATTGGGTATAGGATTGAAAGGGAAAAGGATTTTTCAACGGACGTGATGATGGCAACTGATACTTTGTGAAACAACTGTTACTAATATCACAGTAACATATCTGAGACTGTAATATTCTGAAATATATCTTGCATATTAGTCAAGATCTCAACGCCCTGCTTCTGATTTCAATACTTACATCTGATCCTGACATTGATATTATCCTCATTACAGAGTCTCAGAATCAGGCAAGGCCTGTCAATATCATGGCTGAAGGTTCAAACAGGAGAGAATATACAGCAGCTTCATCAAAAATGAGAATGGACACAGGTAGGATCACAAAACTACAAATATAATTTCTATCCTGTCTACAGCTCAAACAGGAAGAGGGAACAGGACAGGGACTGAGTGGAAAGTGGGGGAGAGTGACCATTTAGAGTAGGATTATCCAAGCTTCGGACCGAGGGGGCCGGGTGTGACCCGCAAAGCTCCTCTACGCGGCACCGGAGACAGTTTCTAAATTGTTGTAAAACAGCTGAGTTTCAATTCAGGATTCTGCTTGGAGCTGATCCTCCAATCAGAGGTAATTTCTCTCTCCCATTGCTGCTGATTTGTCGACTATTGACTGTGAATGAGAGAAACAAACCACGATTGGTGGCACAGTGAACAGTGTGCTGAAGGCTGGTATGAGAAAAGCAAAAGCATCTCTGGGTGGGACAAACTGCAGTGGGGCTGGATCTCCCCAACATTCGCTGCGAATAGAGCGATTAGTGAGTGGGAGTGAGGCACTGAGTGGAGGGGTGTGGGGTGGGGGATGTGTGGGAGTGAGAGACTGAGGGGGGGATGTGTGGGGGTGCGTGGGCGAGGCAATAAGGGGCTTGGGTGTGTGCATGGGTGAGGGGCACTTGGGGCTCGGTGGCTGGGACTGCAGGGAGGGGGCCTGACAGTTGGGACTGCAGTGGGAGGGCTGTGCGAGTGGGATGTGGGGTGGGGATCAGAGGCTTGGTGGGTGGGAGTGCAGTGGCGGGTGCTGCGTGTGTGGGACTGTGGGTGGGGGGAAGTTGAGGGTCTGGTTGGGTGGAACTGCAAGGGGTGGCTGCGTGGGTGTTTGGGATTGCGGGGTGGGACTGGGGCATAGGGCTGGGTGGGTGGTGCTGTGGGAGTGGGCAGGGTGGGTGGGGCTGGATGGGTGGTGCTGTGGGTGAGAGGGACTGGGGGGTGCTTACCACTTAGCATCCCATGAATGCGTATAGTCTTCTTTGTATTATATGGGGAAGGACTGCTTCAGTATTGGAATAGTTATGAGATCAAATGAACATTGTGCAATCAGTCAGCATCCCCACTTCTGGCCTTCTGATGAAAGGAAGTCTTTAATGAAGCAAATGAAAATGCTTGGGCCTCGCACATCACTGAAGAACTCTTGGAGCTGAGATGGTTGGCGCCCAACCACCACAACAATTGTTGTTAGGTGTGACTCCAGCCGGTGGAAAGATTTCCCTGATTCCCACTGATTTCAGTTCTACCCGGACTCCCTAATGTCACAATTGGTCAAATATTCCCGTGATGTCAAAGACAGTTAGATCAGCTCACATCTCGCATAACTTACAGAAGAGAGTTCCTGTGTGGGAAATCTTCTCCTAATTTCACTCTTGAAAGTCAATCTCTGGAATTCTCTGCTCCAAAGGTGGATGGAGACTGGATCATGCGAAATATTTAAAGCAGAGGTAGATAAATATTTGATCGATGGATGAATGCAGGGCAATGGGGAAATGGCACAGGAAAGGAGTTGAGGCCGGCATCGATTAGCGATGATTGTACTGAATGGCGGGGCAGGCTTGAAGGAACTGGTGGCCTACTCATGCTTTCATTTCTTGTGGGTTTTCATGTAGTGAAAGGGCGCCTTATTTTAACTATGCCGCCTCGTACTCGAGCCTAAATCGAGGCGGAATCCTACATTAAGGCGGTGTAGGCTGAAAATTTAAGTGTCTGCCTTCATGCGACAGGGAATTTTCTGAACAATGTAAGGGTCACAGGACCATAAAGTGGGTCAGGGCAAGACTTAAACTGCCATCAAGAAGGATGTCCTGGCTCTGAGTTATCCAGCTGATCAAATAGCATGCAGCATTTGTGCTATACAATGCCAAGGAATGATGATTTCTAACAAGAGAGAATCTAACCATCTGCGGCTGACAGTCAGTTCAGCATTACCATCACTGAATTGGCCATTCTTGACATTCTGGAGATTGTTTTTGACCAGGGTAATCAAACATCCAGATTTTCTGCACTGTCCTATTTTTGAGCCCTGTATCTCTGGGTTGTCTCCTGCCAGGATGCTTGTTGTCCTGAAATTTTGTGTTTCCAATTCTGCACATGCGCTGTGTGTATTCGCAAAGGCACAGCCTTTCTGGCTCTGACCCGTCACGAAGCAACCTGCTGCAAACTCCTCTGCCCCAGCAGTTACATGCTTGGTAGCCGCTCACCTGCCCATTTCAATGCCAGAGGTATTTCCTTACCTAAGAGTTGTTCACCGTGACTTTAACCTGAAACTGAACTGGATTAGCCATATCAATACAGGAGCACGTCAGATGCGAGGCATTCTTTGGAGAGTAAGTCATCTCCTGTCTCCCCAAAGTCTACAATGTACAAGGCACAAATTGAAAATTTGCAATTTGTCTACTGTGGTTCCATGAACACTCAAAGCTCTACATCACCCAGGACAAAGTAGCTCAATTGATTGACACCACCCATCCACCACCTCATTCTCTTTGCCACCGATGAAAGTGATAGCAATATGCATCATTTACAGGATGCATTTCAGCACCTTACCAAGGCTCCTTCAACAACACTTTCCAAACCCGAGACCTCTGCCACCCTAGAAGGCCAAGGGCAGCAGATACATGGGGATACCATCATCTGTAAGTTGCCCTTTAATCCACACACCATTCTTACTTGAACAATATTGCTGCTTCACTTTTCCTGTATAGAAGTCTTGGTGTTCCCTTCCCAGCAGTACTCAGTGTATACGCACCATGCAAATTGCAGTAGTTCAGAATGGTGTCTCAGCAGCTTTCCAATAACAATTAAGGATTCACAACAAATCCCGGCCTTGCCTGGAACCCTCACACCCACTGACCAATGTAAAAAATGTTGATTTTATATTTGAAATTGATGGACTCTTGTTAACCAAGGGTGAGAATGGATTTAGGACAAAGGTGATTATAGTCAGGTCAAATATGCTTTCACTGAATGTTTGTGTTCCCAGAAGGTGTTTGATAATGTGGCTCACAGGAGGCTTTAGTTGCTCTCTGTAAAGGGAAGTGTAACAACATTAATAGGAATTCATTGACAGAAATGTGTTTATTTTACTCCATTTGTGTTTACAGATCCAAACTCCACAATTCCTCAGTTCCTGACAAAGTGTGATGATTATCAACTGTTCAAATTGACAAAATTCTACCGGGACAGACTAGAACAGGCAATGGAAGGAGGAGTGGATGGAGTCAGCTTATCGTTAACGTATGAGAGGATTTTCACTGGACAGGAGCATCGGGTAAGAGGGAGGGACCCAGGATAGAACAAAGAACAGTACAGCACAGGAATAGACCCTTCGGCCCTCCAAGCCTGCGCAGACCATGATGCCTGCCTAAACTAAAACCATATGCACTTACAGAGTCCGTATCCTTCCATTCCCATCCAATTCATGTTTTCATCCAGATGGCCTTTAAATGCCGCTTTCGTACCTCCTCCCATCACCGCCCCACCCCCTGGGCAGCACGTTCCAGACATTCACCACCATCTGTGTAAAAAAAAACTTCCCTCGCACATCTACTCTGAACATCTCCCTATACACCTTAATCCGGTGTCCCAAGTACCTGACTTTTCGACCTGAGGAAAGAGCATCTGACTATACACTCTGTCAATGCCACTCATAATCTTGTAAACTTCGATCAGGTCACTCCTCAACCTCTGTCATGCCAATGAGAGCAAACCGGGTTCATAGCTAATACCCTCCAGACCAGGCAACATCCTGGTAAACCTCTTCTCTACCCTCTCCAGCACATCCACATCCTTCTGGTACTTTGGTGATCAGAATTATACACAATATTCTAAATGAGGCCTAACTGAGGTTCTGTACAGCTGCAGCATGACCTGTCAATTTCTAAACTCAATGCCCTGACTGATGAAGGCAAGCATGCCGTATGCTTCTTGACTACGTTGCCACTTTAAGTGATCGGTGGACATGTTCGCCCAGATCTCTCTCCCTGTCAATACTCCTAAGGATTCTACCATTTACTAAATAATTCCTACATGCTGTATCTTCCAAAATGCATTACCTCATATTTGTCCGGAATAAACACCATCTGCCATTTCTCCACCCAAGTCTCCAACCGGTCTATATTCATAGAATGATTTATAGAATCCCTGCAATACAGAAGGAGGCCAATCGGCCTATCGAGTCTGGACCGACCACAATCCCACCCAGGCCTTATTCCCGTAACCCCATATGTTTACTTTGCTATTCCCCCTGACACTCGTGTCAATTTTAGCATGGCCAATCAACCTAACCCGCACAACGTTGGACTGTGGGAGGAAACCTGAGCACCCGGAGGAAACCCACGCAGACACAGGGAGGAAGTGAAAACTCCACACAGACAGTGACCCAGGCCAGAATCGAACCTGAATCCCTGGCGCTGTGAGGCAGCAGCAATATTCTATTTTAAATGAGTTAATGAATTTGAAACTTTCCTTTGTAAACTCCAGTCTGAAATTCTCCATTGCTCTGACTCTGCACAGCCACTTCTTCAGACTCCCACTTGCAGCTGAACATGTTTATCTCTCAACTATCTAACTCACCAATCCTCCTTACTGAGCTTTTATGCCAGAAATAAATTGACAAATAACATTCTGTTTCTGACACTTGAGTTAATGAGTAGAAATGATTAAATGATTAGATTTTTCACCATTATTATTGCTTCATTCTCCGGACATAAATCAAGAGTCGGTGTTTGGGTTAGTCAAAAGTTTATTCATCAGCTAATTTTCATTTTAGGATTTCCATTCTTCTATTTAAATAACGTAATAATCAGAAGCATCCTATCCTTGCTCCCTGAGTTCTTACTCGCCACTGTTTTATTTACATACAGAGAACAGGAGTGGGCTGTTCCACTCCTCTGTTTAACATCATTGTGGCCGATTTCATAGTGAGTTCAAATCTGCATCTTGCCGATCCCTTATAAACTATCACCCCCTTGTTTACCAAGTGTCCATCTACCTCCGTCTTAGAATTAGTCCATGGCCTTTTCAGGAAGAGAGTTCCAAAGACATATGACCTCCTCAGAGAAACAAACTACCTCATCACCTCCGGATTTCGGAGTAAATCACAAAGTGATGCAGCAGGAATTGAGAGAAAGAAATGGATCATATTGTCAATCAGTAACCAACCAGATGTCATGTTGGACTCTGAAGGGCAGACAACTAATTACATTAAAATACTGCAGATTCTCAGTGATCCCTCACTCTCCTTGAAATATATTTTTGATTCGAGTTTAGTTGATTCTCATTTCTTAATCGTTAATGACTGGAATGAGATGTGAAGAGAATTTTCAGTCCATGTTTATTGCGGATCAGGACCCGGCCCAGTGACTGATTTCTGAGCTGAAAACAACTGGGAAATCCCATCACTGAGCAGATTCCATCTCATTCTCAGTGTTTACCTTTCACTCTGCGTCTCATTATTCTTCATCACTATTCTTCATAGAAAGTCACTGAGCTCGTGGATAAGGGAAACCGGGCGGACAGTTCCAAACTTCTTCTCAATCTGGTGATGGAAAAAGGATCTCGGGCTCGAAGGGTGATGTGGGAATCCTTTGTCAGAATGCGTCACGGAGTCCCAAAGCTGGATAAAATACTGAAAGAAATACAGGAGCTTGGTACGGTAAAATCACAGTGAATTCAATTTCACATTTACACACTGCCGATATCACTGATTTGATTTCATGAATTATTTAAACAGGTTCTGATGCATTCGATGAGATGAACTTTGCACAAGATTTATCTGAATTGCCCAGTCACCTGAAAGGTAAGAGAGGAAATTGAGATTGTAAACCATTTCACTTCTGAGAATCAGAATGATTAATTACCGCCTTTGTTTAGGAGGTAGTCAAAAACCTGAGAATCAGAAAGATAAAGGCTGGGGTAACAGGGCTGAACATGATTGGGGTTTGTCATTGATCCTCAACTATGCAGAGATTCAAATTACAATTCATAGCATTTTTCTTGCATTCTGTTAATGTGTTGCCATTGCATCTTTTCACTTAATCAGCTGCTCATTTCTAGTATTTCTGATGTCTTATACACTTCACAGAATCCTGCTACAATATGAATCTCATACAAACCTATGTGTGTGCATGAATGGTCTGGATGGCAGTGAAGAGTAGAGCCTTGCTCCAGAAGTTAAGGTTTGTCTACACTGGGGTGGCACGGTGACAAAGTGGTTAGCTCTGCTGCCTCAGAGTGCCAGGGACCTGGGTTCAATTCCGGCCTCGGGCGACTGTCTGTGTGGAGTTTACACGTTCTCCACGTGTCTGTGTCGAACACCTTTGGGTCCTCCGGTTTTCTCTCTCAGTCCACAGATGCGCAGGTTAGGTGGATTGGCCGTAGTTAATGTGTCGCGTTCCGGGGATAGGGAGGGAGGGATACGTAGGCCGTGGTAAGATGCATTATTGGAGAGTCGGTGCAGACTTGATCGGCCGAATTCTGCACTGATGGGATTCTATGGTTCCATAGAAATCATTCGAAACAAACACAAACCAAAATACTGAGCATGAAAATCCCAGAAGGTCAATCAAACAAAGATAACAAGGTTTCAGGCATCATGGCGAATGATATCTTCCACTGGTGCCTCCCAGTCCAAATTCTGCCACGAACAATGACCATGCAATCTTCTTGTAGCAGCAAAAATAGAAACGCCTCGAGTTTAAATGGAAAAATGCTGTGTTTAATATTCCCCTCGAATCCCTCAGCTGACTGAATCCAATCGTGTAGATCCCGTTGCCCCATTGTTCCTCATATGCACTTCTCTTCCACATGATGCAGTCTCTGTGCCAGAGAGGATTCGACTGGCTCCCTCTTTAGAGTCGCCACAGCTACTCGAAACACCTTACAGAGGCTCATAGTTCTCTGGAGATAACGAAACGCTGAACATCCACTCTATTCCTGCATTTACATAATTCAAACATGTGCTATCTGATCCCACACAATTTGAAGACTGGAATCATCTATCAATAGTAATTCTGCACTCACTCAGATATTGACTCGACCTCTTTCAATTAGAGTTTGTATCAGTACTTCAAAATAAATAAACCATGGTCCTTGATGTTTTCCATGTAGCTGAGCTTCTCAAAGCTGTTAATCACTTTTGTAGCTTGCTTCTGTGAGTTTTTGACTCTATGTTGGGGGGTAACCACAGCTGTGCACACTATCCAGTTGTGATGTGAGCAGGAAAGTGTGCAGGCAAAATCATGTCGTAGAAATATCGAAAGTAGGAGCAGGAGCAGATCATTCGGCCCTTCGAACCTGCTTATATAGACGATCTGGAGGAGGGGACTGAGTGTAGGGTAACAAGGTTTGCAGACGACACAAAGATAAGTGGAAAATTGAATCATGTGGAGGGCGTAGAAGGTCTGCAGAGAGATTTGGACAGGCTGAGTGAGTGGGCGAGGATCTGGCAGATGGAGTATAATGTTAACAAATGCGAGGTTATTCAATGTGGAAGAAATAATAGCAAATCGGATTATTATCTAAATGGAAAGAAATTACAACATGCTGCTGTGCAGAGGGACCTGGGGGGTCCTTGTGCATGAGACGCAAAAACCCAGTCTGCAGGTACAACAGCTGATCAAGAAGGCAAATTGGATGTTGGCCTCTATCGCAAGGGGGATAGAATATAAAAGCAGAGATGTCTTGCTGCATCTGTACAGGCCATTGGTGAGGCCGCAGCTGGAATACTGTGTGCAGTATTGGTCCCCTTATTTGCGGAAGGATATATTGGCCTTGGAGGGAGTGCAGAGAAGGTTCACCAGGTTGATACCAGAGATGAAGGGTGTTGATTATGAGGAGAGACTGAGCAGATTGGGTTTGTATTTGTTGGAATTTAGAAGGCTGAGGGGGGATCTGATAGAGACCTATAAGATAATGAAGGGGCTGGATAGGGTAGAGATGGAGAGATTCTTTCCACTTAGAAAGGAAACTAGAACTAGAGGGCACTGCCTCAAAATAAAGGGGGGGTCAGTTTAGGAAAGAGTTGAGGAGGAACTTCTTCGCTCAGAGGGTGGTGAATCTCTGGAATTCTCTGCCCACTGAAGTGGTGGAGGCTACCTCGCTGAATATGTTTAAATCACTGATAGATGGATTCCTGATCGGTAAGGGAATTAGGGGTTATACGGATCAGGTGGGTAAGTGGAACTGATCCACTTCAGATCAGCCATGATCTTATTGAATGGTGGGGCAGGCTCGAGGGGCTTGATGGCCTACTCCTGCTCCTATTTCTTATGTTCTTATGTTCTTATGTTCTTTACCATTCATTATGATCATGGTTGAACATTCAACTCATTAGCCTTATCCCGGCAAATTGTTTGAGCCCTTTAGCTCCTGGAGGTACAGCTAAGTCCTTCTTGAAAACATACAATGTTTTAGCTTCAATTGTTTTTTGTAATAGCCAATTTCATACGGTCATGACTCTTTGCATTTCTCTGCATTTCAGTCCAAAATAGTGTACCCTGTGACCTCAGACTGCGATCCCATTTCTGGAATTCCCCGCCATCGGGTACATAATACCTACATCCATCCTGTCTAGCCCTGTTAGAATTTAGGTTGCTATGAAATCCCCCCCTTATTCTTCTGAACTCCAGTGAATATAATCCTGATTGACTCAATCTTTCTTCATCCATCAGTCCTGCCATCCCAGGAATCAGCCTGGTATACCTTCTCTGTACCCTGGGATGGGCGGCGGTCGGTGGGGGCGGGGCCGGGGCAGCCGGCGTGGGGAACTCCCAGGAATCAGCCTGGTATACCTTCTCTGCACCCCCATTATAGCAAGAACAACCTTCCTCAGATAAGGAGTCCAAAATTGCATGTAATATCCAGGTGTAATCTCACAAAGTCCCTGTAGTTGCAACAAGACATCGCTGCTCCTGTACTCGAATCCTCTTGGCATGAAGCCCAACACACCACTTGCCTTTTTTACTGCCTTCTGCACCAGCATGTTTACCTTCAGTGACTGGTGTGCGATGACAGCCGGGTCTCGTTGCACATCTCCCTTAATCTATAGCCATTCAGATAGTAATCAGCCTTCCAGTTTTTTGCGACCAAAGTGACTAAGTTCACACCGCATCTGCCATGCATTTCCCTACTTAATCAGCTTCTCCATATTACATGGAAGCATCTCTGCATCCTTCACACAGCTCACCCACCCGCCCAGTTTTGTGTAGTCTGCACATTTGGAGATATTAGATTTAGTTCCCTCATCTAAATCATTAATATATATCATGAATAAGTGATGTTGTAGTAATTGGTATCAGCCTTTTAATTGATCACAACTTTATCTGTCAAGGAACTAGACCAAGTCACGGAGTTCTCTTAAACAACTGTTTTAATCATCTACGTAGTGAAGTCTCTGGAAAGTCACAGGTCACAGTCTGTAACGAGCCAGAATACAGAATTCCTAAATACAGAAGCAATTATAGCCTCAAATTCAATTGCAGGTAATTAGCATACACCAATCACATTTTAGGAGTTACCTCAGTCCGCTCAGTTATTGATTGAGCTCATATCATTCAGATATTAAAACCAATCACAGTCCCCTTAAGCTACTCGTCTTGGTGCTTATCTGTGAAAACTTTTATAAGAACTTTTTTTTCATCGCAGCTTGGGTGACATTAACCATTTCATTGGTCTCCCAGCACCGATCCGTGCGGTATCCCAATAGTCTCAGTCTGCTATTTGGAAAAAGACCCAGTTATTGCTACTCTGTTTCCTGCCTGCCAGCTTATTTCCTGTCCATCATAATACACTGCTCCCAAATCAATGTATTGAGTTTTACAGGCTCATCTCTTACCTGGGACCTTGTCAAAAGCCTTCTGAAAGTCCAAATAAATCACAAACATTTACTCACCTTCGTCACCTCTGCTCGTTGCTTCCTGGAAAAAAATCAAGTAGATTTGTCGAGCAAGACTTCCATTTCATATATCCATGCTGACTGTCCAATCCTGCCACTGTCTTCAAGTGCAATTAATGAACTATAGCATTTTCCCCACTACCAATAGAATGTTCCAGAAAACTATTCCGTATACAATCCAGGAACTCCTACTCGACGTTATTGTGTTTGATTTCACTTGGCCAGTCTATATGGAGATTAAAATCACCCACAATTACTGATGTTCCTTCAGCACATGCGTCACTAATTTCCTTTTAAATACCATCCCCAACCTCACCACTACAGTTTGTGGGTCTATCTACAACCCCATTAAAGTTTTCATAAGTTCATAAGATATAGGAGCAGAGTTAGGCCATTCCGCCCATCCAGTAGACTCTAACGTTCCATCATGACTGATATGCTCCTTATCCTCATTTTCGTGCCTTCTTCCCATAATCCTTCAGCCCATTACCAATTAAAAATCTGTCTAACTCCTTAAATGTACTCACTGTCCCAGCGTCCACCGCACTTTCGGGCAGTGAATTCCACAGATTCACAACCCTTTGGGAGAAGTAGTTTCTCCTCAACTTTGTGTTAAATTTGCTACCCCTTATCCTAAGACTATGACCTCTCATCCTAGAATGCCCCACCAGCGGAAGCATCCGCTCCATGCCGACTTTATCAATACCTTTTATCATCTTAAACAGCTTCAATTTGATCTCCCCTCATTCTTATAAATTCCAGAGAGTATAGCTGAATCTATTTTAAATCTCTCTTCATACAACAAACCCCTCATCTCTGGAATTAATCTCATGAATCTCCTCTGAACTGCCTCAATGTCACGACATCTTTCCTCAAATAAGGGGACCAAAACTATGCACAATACTCCAGGTGCGGCGACACCAATGCCGTGCATAATTGCAACGACTTCCTTACCTTTATATTCTATTCCTGTCGATATAAATGCCGATGGTAGTCATGATGTGGAGATCCCGGCGTTGGACTGGGGTAAAAACAGTAAGAAGTTTAACAACACCAGGTTAAAGTCCAACAGGTTTATTTGGTAGCCAAAGCCACACAAGCTTTCGGAGCTCTAAGCCCCTTCTTCAGGTGAGTGGGAATTCTCTTCACAAACAGAGCATATAAAGACACAAACTCAATTTACATGAATAATGGTTGGAATATGAATACATACAACGAATCAAGTCTTTAAGAAACAAAACAACGTGAGTGGAGAGAGCATCAAGACAGGCTAAAAAGATGTGTATTGTCTCCAGACAAGACAGCCAGTGAAACTCTGTGGGGGTTACAAATAGTGTGACATGAACCCAATATCCCGGTGGAGGCCGTCCTCGTGTGTGCGGAACTTGGCTATCAGTTTCTGCTCAGCGACTCTGCGCCATCATGTGTCGCGAAGGCCGCCTTGGAGAACGCTCACCCGGATATCAGAGGCCGAATGCCCATGACCGCTGAAGTGCTCCCCAACAGGAAGAGAACAGTCTTGCCTGGTGATTGTCGAGCGGTGTTCATTCATCCGTTGTTGCAGCGTCTGCATAGTTTCCCCAATGTATCATGCGTCGGGACATCCTTTCTTGCAGCGTGTCAGGTAGACAACTTTGGCCGAGTTGCAAGAGTATGTACCGTGTACCTGGTGGATGGTGTTCTCACGTGAGATGATGGCATCTGTGTCGATGATCCGGCACGTCTTGCAGAGGTTGCTGTGGCAGGGTTGTGTGGTGTCATGGTCACTGTTCTCCTGAAGGCTAGATAGTTTGCTGCGGACAATGGTCTGTTTGAGGTTCTGCAGTTGTTTGAATGCGAGAAGTGGGGGTGTGGGGATGGCCTTGGCGAGATGTTCGTCTTCATCAATGACATGTTGAAGGCTCCGGAGGAGATGCCGTAGCTTCGCCGCTCCGGGGAAGTACTGCACAACGAAGGGTACTCTGTCCACTGTGTCCCGTGTTTGTCTTCTGAGGAGGTCGGTGCGGTTTTTCGCTGTGGCGCGTTGGAACTGTTGATCAATGAGTCGAGCGCCATATCCTGTTCTTATGAGGGCATCTTTCAGCGTCTGGAGGTGCCTGTTGCGATCCTCCTCATCCGAGCAGATCCTGTGTCAACGGAGGGCTTGTCCGTATGGGGATGGCTTCTTTAAGGTTTAGGGTGGAAGCTGGAGAAGTGGAGCATCGTGAGGTTATCCGTGGGCTTGCGGTACAGTGAGGTGCTGAGGTGACCGTCCTTAATGGAGATGCGTGTGTCCAAGAATGCAACCGATTCCGGAGAGTAGTCCATGGTGAGTCTGATGGTGGGATGGAGCTTGTTGATGTCATCATAGAGTTGTTTCAGTGCTTGTACACCATGAGTCCAAAGGAAGAAAATGTCATCGATGTATCTAGTGTATAGCATCGGTTGAAGGTCCCGTGCGGTGAAGAAGTCTTGTTCGAACCTGTGCATGAAGATGTTGGCATATTGAGGTGCGAATTTGGTCCCCATGGCTGTTCCGTGTGTCTGGATGAAGAACTGGTTGTTGAAGGCCAAGTTCCGCACACACGAGGACGGCCTCAACCGGGATATTGGGTTCGTGTCACACTATTTGTAACCGCCACAGAGTTTCACTGGCTGTCTTGTCTGGAGACAATACACATCTTTTTAGCCTGTCTTGATGCTCTCTCCACTCACGTTGTTCTGTTTCTTAAAGATTTGATTAGTTGTAAGTATTCGCATTCCAACCATTATTCATGTAAATTGAGTTTGTGTCTTTATATGCTTTGTTTGTGAAGAGAATTCCCACTCACCTGAAGAAGGGGCTTGGAGCTCCGAAAGCTTGTGTGGCTTTTGCTACCAAATAAACCTGTTGGACTTTAACCTGGTGTTGTTAAACTTCTTACGATATAAATGCCAACATCTCATTCGCTTTCTTTATTATCTGTTCTACCTGCATTGTAGTTTTCTGTGACTCAGATCCCTCTGCACCAGAGCACCCCGAAGTCTCTCCCCATTTAAATAATAAGTCGCCTTCCTATTTTTGTGACCAAAATGCATGACCTCACACTTATCCAAGTTAAACTTTTGTAACCTCTGAGCCTTTTCAGCACTACCCATGCGGATTACACATCATCAGAGCTCATATCCTACCTCATTATTTACCTAATTTCCTCTTTAACCAGCAAACCAGCTCTATCATCTTTCCCTTGTTGACTCTCCTTCCTAGATAGTGAACAGCACTGGATGTCCCATCGCTTGTCAATCTGCAGTCATTCCCGACGACATCACACCTGTTTGCATCTATTTGCACGATTAATTCATCCACTTTATTTCAAATTTTCTGTGCGTTAAAGCACAAAGTCTTTTTGTCAATTGTCCCATTCCCACTGTGTGTTCATTTTGGCACTGTTTGATTTTGGCCCTTGATTTATCTGCCTATCACTTTTCTTAATCTCCCTTACTGTCTTTTTTTAACTTGTCCATGAAAAATGTTTGACTCTAGAACGTGGGAGGCAACGTATCATCCAGGAATTTTGTCTGTGACTACAGCAGGGCCTGTCTATTTCTCTTCCAATTAAATCCCCGATAACAATTGCATTCCCATACTTTTTTCTCATCCTCTATGCAGCAGGGCCAACCCTGGTGCAACAGATTTGTCTGTTGCTGCTTTCCCCTAAGAGGTCATTTCCAAAGCGGTATACCTGATTTGCAGGGGATGGCTACAGGAGATTCCTGCACTGCCTGCCTAGTCCTCCTGATCTGCCTGGTCGTCACCCATTCCCTTCCTGCCTGTTGAGACTTAACTTGCGGTGTCACCACCTGTCCATAAGTGTAATCCTCAATACTTGTGGATGCTCCATAGTGTCCCAGCCGACCTCCAGCTCTAAAACATGGGCTTCCAGCAGCTGCAGCTGGAGACACTTGCTGCACACGTGGGCTTCCGACATGGAACACGAGGAGCACACCACAACTTTGAGATCTCCTGCCATGACCTAGCCCTCTACCTTTTGAAAGATATCTAAAATTAAATAATATCAAATACTCTACATCGCTTCTTCCCGGTCCCTTGTTCCTGCATAATGGCAGGGACAAACGAGAAACCACAAAATAAAGACTTTAAAAACCATAAGTGATAAAACCAATAAAAACTTACCCGATCATACTTACCCAATCAGCTGCTTCCCCTGGCCCCGCACCATTTTTGAATCCTGATATCAACACAGCATCTCCAAACTCCAAGCTAGTGTTCAAATTTCTCACTGCAGTCTTTGCTGTATATTTAATCTTCTCTTGATGCTGCTGACTATCTGTCTGAGTGACCCAGTGTCTTCCTCTCGCACTCTCCTCGAGGTGCTGCTGACTGTCTGTCCCAGTGTCCTTCTCTCTCCCTCTTCTTTAGGTGCTGCTGACTCTCCCAGTATTCCAGTGTTCTCCCCTCTCACTCTCCTCTCGGTGCTGTTGAATGTCTGTGCCAGTGTCGTCCTCTAACGCTCTCCTCTAGGTTCTGTTGTCTGTCTCAGTATCCCAGTGTTCTCTTCTCACTCTCTCTCCCCTAAGGGCTATTGAATGTCTGCCCCGGTGTCCTCTGCTCTCACTCTCCTGTAGCTACTGCTTCTTTATCTAATATTGATTGGTTCTGTGAATGTAACCCAATGTCGTGTTACCTTTAGCTACAGATTCTCAACATTGATCACAGACCTCCAATGATATGTGTATGCTGGCACTGAGATCTATTTCTGTGTCTCAATATCTTTCGCGCAAAGAACCCGTCTGTTCAATATTGGCTCGACCACTATGTATGAGATACATCTATCTTAATACGTTGTTTTGCGAATCTGTGGAATTGGCGACCCTGAGGTGCTGGGGCAGTGAGTAAATTTAAGGAGGAATGAGACATATTTTTAATTGGTAATGGGAGAAGGCTGGAAAATTGAGATAAGGAGCATTTCAGCCATGATCGAATGGCGAGGCAGACGAGATGTGCCGAATGGCCAATTCTACTCCTATATGTTATTAACTTATGAACAATGAGTGCCCACTGCTATCACAGATCTAAACTTTTCTTTATCTCACTGCCTTCTACCATGTAAACCATTGTATTGTTGGCATCTGCAAACTTACTGTAGACATCACGTTAATGCTGCAAGCTCCTAGTTCATATGTTAAACCTTGCTCAGCTCTTGAATATCAGACTGTGAGGAGTAGAGAGTCCCGGGCTAACATTTTTAATAAAACTATGGATGTGGAAATCTGTAAAAACAAAAAAAAAGTGTGATAGACTTAGTTTTCGCAGTACCTGGAGAAAGAACGATAGTTAACATTTTGAGTCCAATGTGACTGAGTTCTGAGGTACCGCCATATGGAATAAAAATGATAATTACTGTCTCCATGGATGCTGATCTTACCCAATATTTTCTGTTCAGATCATTTGTGACATGTCTTCAAGCCAAACTACATCTGGTCCACTAAGTTTTAGTTGCAATATTGAAGACGATTCCTGAAGCAGAGTTTCAAATTTCCACTGATATAACAACATTCTTTGGTGAGGAAACCTATCAACGGCTTTCTAAAAGTCTAGGGAGACAATGTCCACCGTATTTCCATCATTTATGATTCTGCTCACTGCCTCAAACTCCAGCAAGTTGGACCTTTTTCAGTTCTTCTGTGAATTTCTAATGGTCTCTTCCCTTTCCCAGTGATCATAAGGAAAACTTTATATTATCACTTGCAATGTCCACTTGGTAACGGACGTCTGGCTGGTCGACTTGCAGTTCCCTAGCTCTGATTTTCCCCACGTTAGGGCGAAATGTGGAAGTTTATTGTGAATTTCTAATGTTTCATAAAGAATATCTCTTATTATCCCTTCCAGTATCTTCCCAATAACAGTGGTCAGGCTGAGAGGCCTGTACTTCCGGGGCTCTGATTTGTTCCATTTTGAACTGTAGGGAAAATGGTAAAGAAATGAGGAACATTGGGGGCGATTCTCCCAAAAGGGTTCTATGTGCTGAATTGGCGGGAAACTGGTATAAATGACGATTGTTTTTTCAGTGGGAGTTCAAACTCTAATCTCCCACACAGTGTGCAATGCAGAGGTCAAAAGCGTGAATCTCATTAAAGGTTTGGGGGGTGGGGCCGATTCACTCCAGAGGCTGACAGTGCCTGACCTCTGCGCATGCGCAGTGCCCCCGAGCTGTCAGCCTGCAGTTTGCTGGCCCGCCACGGGACCCTCGTAGTGCTGCCCCTTGGGTCCACCGCCCCTAACGGCCCCCCCAACTTCCCAGGCCAGCCCCGACCCTCTCCCGTCCCGGAGCACCGCGATCTTCTCCGGATCTCTCTCTCTCTCTCTCTCTCTTACCCCCCCTCCAACCAATGGGAGGCAGACACCCTAGTCCCGCCCAGCAGATGCCCCCCACCACCAAAGAAAGCAGACACCCCGCCCACGGAGGCCACCTAGGCCCTGCCCCCTTGGCACTGCCCCATGCCTGGTTCTTAGTGCCAAGGTGCCCCATGGGCATGGGCACTTTGCCCATTAGGCAGTGCCGGGAGCATAGTCTGGCCCTGCCACAGTGCCCATACCCAGGGGGGAACAACCTGAAGCCACCCAACCCCCTGAGGGGCCCCAATTGCACCCCTCCCTTCACTCCAGCGGGGTCTCCTGTTAGTTCCCTGAAACTGGGGAGCGAATCTGAACGGCGCCGGAGTGAAATTGCACTGACGAGAGTGGGAGATGTTGCGGGTTCGGAGGCTTCAGTCCTGGGCCCGCTAATAACATTAAAATAAGGTTAAAATAGATTAAAATCTCGTACCAGTTGTTCCCACTGGTTTTCAGCGTGGTCCCCACCGTGCTGGATATCCGGCACTCGGAGATGCGTGCGCGTCGGGAATGCATGCTTGAATCCCACAAATCGGCCCACAAGCGATTCTTCCGGCCCGCCGCACTAAGAATTTAGAGCGTTGGGATGGGAGAATCGCCCCCAATAATCTTTCCCATATCACAGAACAGATTGAGAGGTCAGACAACCTTTGATAAAAATGATGATACTACAGGTGTTCACACAATTGAACATTAATCTGAAGAATGTCTCTGAGGAAAAGGGAATATTTAGGCTTATTACAAAATTACTGGTTAGTTTCCTAATGGTAGTTAAAGAGAGCACATTACTCTACTGAAAGGAGAATCCCTTAATTCAGGGTTTTCCTTCAAACCCAATGTATGAACGAAGATAAATACATTTTCCATTTCCCAAAACGAGGTGATAGGAAACAAGTAACATAATTAACCATGAATTATAATTATTGTTAAATAGTTCAAATGAACTGTGAATGTTTCCTGGTTTCATATTACACTTCGTAAAGTAGCTCCTTGTTCTTTTTCTTGTTGCCATCATGGCAGAATGGTTATCAAAACACAGTTAATGTATCTACATGTACAACTGCTGAAACATAGTTATTGATTACTGAAATACACTACATCAAAGGGGTGGGTATTCTTTGAGTTCTCTGTCTGAAGGCAGGTTTGAACCACGGCTGAATGATCTCCGGCACGGGTAAGGCAAGGAGTGAGGTCCGGAATTTGCCCCAGATACAACGGGGATCGGACCCCATGCTGCTGACACAATATGGCCCACAATCTGACCAACTGAGCCAACCGGCTCCCCAGTAACATGGGTGACGAGGTTACAGCCTGATAGAATAGGAGAACTTTCCATGTTCAAAACTGTTGGAATTCCAATGCTCACACAGTATGAAAGGGAACCTGTTGAAGGAGGGATGCAGTCACAGTGAGACTCCTGAACAATTACAATCTCTCCATCTCCCATTCATATCCAATATCCCATTTCTGCAGCAGATTGGGAACACCGACTAGTTCACAGACTAATGGACTAAAAAATCGTCTAACATGTAACCACGATCCTTGCAGACTCCCAGTGAGGTGTCTGTATTAAGGGCAGGCTGGAAAGCATTAACCATCAGAGAGGAAACATCACCTTCATCAAATGGACAAGTTATGGAAATATTAGAGTTAAGTCACGATCTGAAATTTTAATTGAAAATTGGTGCTTGGGAAGCGAGGTTTCCAATAACTTAATTTCAATTCCTGCACAAACCTTGACTGACACTGTAAAGTAAGTCTAACAATTCAGCAAAGATGGTATTTTAATGCAACTAACATTTTCTCTCTGTTCTAATTGAAGATCTCCAACAGAAACACAAGGAGACACTCCGGGTACAAACTGAAACACTGAGAGTGAACACTATCCTCATAAAGGAGAAGGTTAAGATTTTCCAGCTGGTTGATCGATACGCTGAGCTAACGGTTATTTCTACTGTTCGAGATCGGACACTTGTCGAACATGAACTGCTGGCAAGAGGCCGAGACCATGAAGAGTGGAGAGAGAAACATCTCCGGAGAGAACTGGAAAAAATCCGAACTGATCAATTGTTTCAGAGCAGCTTTTCCCAGAGAAAATCCAAATCTGGGAATTCAGCAGCAGTGAGCGGAGTGCCGGGAATTGGAAAAACAACAATGGTACAAAAGATTGTTTATGACTGGGCCACTGGGAAAATATACCTACACTTTCAATTTGTTTTCAGTTTTAAATTCCGGGATTTAAACACGATTAACTGTAGAATAAACCTGAGGAATCTGATATTGGATCAGTATCCCTACTTTGGGAATATTCTGGGAGAGCTCTGGAGGAACCAAGAGGGATTGCTGTTTATATTCGATGGTTTGGATGAATTCAAGGACAGGATTGATTTTGCCGACAATCGGAGAAATACAGAACCTCAGTTCATGTGCACAGATCCTGAATGCTGGTGTGAAGTGTCTGACATTGTGTACAGTTTAATACAGCACAAGCTGCTCCCAGGATGTTCAATGCTAGTGACCAGCCGCCCCACTGCATTACATTTATTGGAAAAGGCTGACGTCAGTGTCTGGGCTGAAATCCTGGGATTTGTTGGTGATGAACGGAAGGAATATTTCAACAAGTTTTTTGAAGATCAGACGGTGGCAGCAGCTGTTTTCAAACACGTGGAGGAGAATGAGATCCTGTACACCATGTGTTACAACCCTTCTTACTGCTGGATCCTCGGTCTGTCACTGGGTCCCTTCTTTACACAAAGAGACAGGACACAGCAGCAAGTTCCCAAGACCATCACCCAACTATATTCCTACTATATTTACAACATTCTGAAAAACCATGGCCGAGAGATTGAAAACCCCCGTGATGTGTTACTGAAGCTTGGTGAGATGGCCTACACAGGAGTCTCCGAGAAGAAGATTGTGTTTAGAAATGGAGATTTGATTGAGTACAATCTACACCCTTCCCAGTTCCTGTCTGGATTTCTGATGGAACTTTTAGAGAGAGATGTTTCTGCCCAGAGTGTGGTTTACACATTCCCACACCTCACCATCCAAGAGTTTGCAGCTGCACTCACACAATTCCTGACTCCAGATCCTGGGGAGATCGGGAAATTCCTCAATGAAGCCGACAGGATGGAAGATGGGCGATTTGAGATATTTCTCCGTTTTGTTGCTGGTCTGTCCTCCCCACAGTCAGCTCGACCCCTGGAGAAGTTTCTGGGTCCATTTCTTCATCAAACAACCTGCCGAGTGATTGCCTGGGTGAAGGAGAAATTTGAAGGACAGAATGAAAACAGAAGATTTAGAATTGGGAAGAGGAAGCTCCTGAACACATTCCACTCCCTATTTGAGTCTCAGAATAAAGCACTGGCTCGGAACACAGTGGGATCTATGGAAAAACTTTCATTTGCCGGATTCGGACTGACCCCGATTGACTGTGCGGTCCTGTCTCATGTCATTGGACTCTGTGATACAATAAAACACCTCGATCTACAGAACTGCAACATTCAGTGTGAAGGCCTCCAGCAGCTGGGACGTGTTCTGCACAAGTGTCAGGAGTTGAGGTAACTGTTTGTTTGGTCTCGTCCCTGATATTTTCATTGAGAAGCTACTTCCTTTGTTCTAAATAAAGCAGAGACATGTTCAGTTGAGGAAATCAAGAGGGAAACAGTGTCCAATGGTCACAGAGAAAGTGCGGGAGAATGGCGCAAAGTCATAAAGCTCATTTGAGGGCAGCTGCAGACATGATGGGCCGATTGGCCTCCTTCTGAACCTGTAATAAATCTGATTCTCTGATAAAACTACAGCGGTTCAAGAAGGCAGATTCTCGTGGGCAAATCAGCATGGGCAATAAATGTTGGCATAACCAGCGATGACACAATCCTTGAGTGAATAAAAGCATTATTGGCATAAATTTTAAATAATTAGAGGTGCAAAGGCCTCCCTGCAAAATTTAAAAAAAAGGATATGTCACTCTCCCAACAGAAACCATCTGATTATGTATGATGCTGGAAAGAAATTTGTTTCTCTTGTGTTCAGTATAGCTTACAGTTTGTGGCTAATTATTGTCAGGATTATTTTCCTGCACGCTGCCTCTGTTATCTATTATAGTTGGTGTGTGTTATAACGGGACAGTGTTCCTTTATAAGTCATGTGATCACTGGTGACATCAGTCATGGTCGCAGTGGCAGTTCAGTCTTGTATTAAACTTTACAGTGTGCAGTTATGAAAATAAATCTCCCTGTTAGGTTACAGCAGCCCACGAGTTTTCTGTTCCATGGTTCTGACTGCAGTCTCATAAAAGGCCCAGAAGAAAATAGCCTCCACCTCAATTCCAGGCAGTGCATTCCAGACCTGAACCACTCACTGTGTTCAAAAGAATTGCTTTTTTCACACTATTTGCATCTTTTGCAAATCACTTTAAATCTTTTCTTGATCCTTGTCTGAGCAGCAACTTTTTTATTTGCTACCTGTTCTGTTCAGCACCATCCCTATTTTGGACATTTCTATCAAATCTCCTCTTCGCGTTCTTCCTTCCAAGGAGAACAACCTCTCCAATCGATCCTATGACTGAAGTTTCATATCCCTGAACCAATCTTGTAAACCTCTTCAGCACCCTCTCCGATGTGTTCTCAGACTTCCTAAAGTATGACGCGCTGAACAGGGATCTAACTGATGTATTTTGCAGGTTCAGCACAGACTCTTTGCTCTATGCCCCTATTGACAATGTTACGATCCCATCTGACTACTGGACAGTCAGGGCTAAGAGCTGGCTCAGTAGATCATAACTTTTATTTATTGTTTTATTATTTAAAAATGTAGATGAACAGAATAACAAGGTAGTCGATTAACTTTTCACAAAATACTAAAACCTTTGTTAAAAAATAACTATAATGCACCACTACTTCACCCCATGTAACTTCATAGATGTCTGCAGATCTGTAAGGATGTCACAAGTTAACAAATAGATCTTATGCTTTAATGTTCTCAGAAAGTACACAGTCAATGAAAACCAACAAGCCACGTGTGGTCAGATACACCACACTGTGAAACTAATGGACAAATGCCACCCAAAGTAACTTCAGTGGATTCTTCTTCAAATCCTCCCAAGGTTTGTCACACTGTGAGAAATCTCGTCTCACTGGGACTCTTGCTTTCACACGAGTGTCTCTAAGCTTCACTCTCGAAAAAAAAACAGCTTTTGGAATCTTTTCACAAACAATGCTTTCTCTCAGATGTCTTCGCCAAGGACCCCCCTTCAGTATTCAATGTTTCCTTTCATTATTCCTTCATATTCAGCCATGCCAGCAGACACCAGTGTTTCATAGTCTGTATTAAGGTGTCATCAACTTTAGGATTATATCAGATGTCTGGGTTCTCGTGAGCAACCTTAAACATGTCTGCACCGAGCAGCTCTGTCTTTAACTGGGAGCTTCTCTCTGCTCCTCTGTTTAACTTCGGGAGCAGTAGCTTTTTCAGATTCAGGTTTTTTTGACACTTTGACTTCTGTCTTCCTGGCACTCCTCTTTTCCTCCTTGGTATCTGACGGCGACTTATCTTTTGGGACCTGATTTCTGAATCCCAGCATTGCGCTGCCTCGACTGGCAGCCTCTGTGAACTCCATCTTGCTTCCTGGATTAACTGGTTGTAACTGAAACTCAGTGCTTCTATCATTCATTGTGGGCCTGTGAATAGAAGCAACCATTTCTTTAAACCTCCATAACTCTTACAACATCGTAAACCTTAAATTAAAATGCAGGGACAGTTTAAAGTGAAACCAAAAACCTGCAGGCAGGCAGATTTGTTTAACATGAAGCGAAATTAAAGTTTTAGCCATTTCTGAGCTCACAAGCAGAGAAACACAAATTAAACTTAAACTCATGATTTATTTTCTAATGCCCACAAACGTAAATTATTTCATAACAGTAAAGCCGAAGATGCTGTATTCTTTATTAAGTGCTCCCTACAATTGCCCTGCGAACAGCAATGATCGATGCACATATACATCCAGTCTCTCTGTTCCTGCAATCCGTTAACAATTCTACCGATTATTTTATATTGCTTGCTCGTGTGCATGTTTCCTGAAAGTATCACCTCACACGTGTCTGCATTGAACTTAATCTGTACCCTCCACCATAGTCCGTTTTTCAGTCCAAGCTCTCCTCACAGTTTACGATGCCTCAAAGGTTTCTGTGATCAACAAACTTTGAAATGTTCCTCTACACTGCAAATACCCAGATCATTCATATATATCAGGGAAAAGCAAAGATCCCAATACTGACCTCTAGGGTTCTCCATTACCGACATCCTCCAGCCTTAAAAATATCCATTACTCATTGTTCATCCAATTTTGTATCCACGTTGCTACTTTCCCATTTATTTTATGAGCTTATACCACAAGTCTGTTGTGCCACTGCATCAGATGATTTTTTAATATCCATGTACACCACATCAACAGCAGAACCATCATTGAACCTTTCTGTTGCTTCCTCCAATTCACAGCAATATAAAGCCAGTCAAAAACTGCATTTTTTAAACAACCAACGAATTTCGTTTCCTCTGTGTCACTATTAGATTCACCATTTCCTTTTTGAACTCAGCGTGGGCCGGCTCAGAGTAGCTGAATGATCAACTGACCCTCAGACCCTCAGCTAAGTTTCACATTACTTCTCAAGGCTGGAGCCGCAGACTTGACTAAATTGGATTGACCCACTCTTTTCAGTTGTGGTTACTACCTCCTGGCCCTCTCTTCATCCACTCCAACAAACTGATATAGCTGGGAATTAAACCTGTATCAACTGCTTGGAAAGCAACTATGCTCACTATTATATCACTGTCATTGCATTTAGTGACTCCTGTGATGTAGGTGCACCTACAGAGCTGTGAGAAAGAGAGTTCCAGAATTTTGACCCAGTCACTGTGAAGGAACGGTGATATATTTCCAAGCCAGGATGGTGTGTACCATGGAAGGAAACTTCCAGGTGGTGATGTTTCCATTCAGCTGCTGCCCTTGTCCTTAGGGATAGAAATCGCAAGTTTGGAAGGTGGTGTGTAACGAGCCATGGTGAATTGTTGCACTGCATCTTGTAGATGGTACACACTGCTAGCTCTGTACCTCTGTGGTGGATGGAATGAATGTTGAAGGTGATGGGTGGAGAACCAGTCAACAAGCAGAGTTATCCTGGATCGTGGCGAGCTTCCTGAATTTTGAGCTGCACTCATTTAGACAAGTGGATGATGTTCAATTAAATTCCTCACATGTGTCTTGTAGATGGTGGAAATATTTTGGGAAGTGAGGAGGTGAGTTATTCTGTGCAGAAATCTTTGCCTTTATTCTTCACTTATAGCTGCAGTATTCGGTGGCTAATCTGTTTCTGATCAATGGTAACAAACACCCAAGATGTTGACAGTTGGGGATTCATGGGGATGATAATCCCATTGAATGTAAAGGGGAATTACTGTATTCTCTCTTGGTGAAGATAGTCATCGCCTGGCACTTGTCAGCCCTTCCCTTGTTCAAGCCTTGCTAAACATGGAAATGTTCTGCATCACTGTCTTGAGAAGATAGGAATGGTGCTGAACGTTGTGCAGACATCAGCAAACATCTCCCCTTCTGACCTGATGATGGAGGAAATGTAATTGATGAAGCAGCTGAAGATGGTTGGGCCGAGGGCACTCCCCTGAGAAATTCCTGCTGTAATTTCCTGGAGATGAGATGACCCTCTGTTCACACACTCCAATAAACTGGGAAAGCAGGGAATTAAACCTGTATCAAATGCTTGGAGAGCAACTATGCTCGCAATTATATCACCAGCATTGCATTTAGGGACTCCTGTGGTGTAGGTGCACCCACTGTGCTGTAAGAAAGAGAGTTCCAGGATTTTGACCCAATCACTGTGAAGGAACGGTGATAGTTTTCCAAGTCAGGATGGTGTGTACCTTGGAAGGAAACTTCCAGGTGGTGATGTTTCCATTCATCTGCTGCCCTTGTCCTTCTTGGGATAGAAATCGCCAGTTTGGAAGGTGCTGTGTAACGGGCCATGGTGCCTGTTGCACTGCATCTTATAGATGGTTCAACAACCAGAACTGTCTTCCTTTGTGCTGGTCTTCCTCCAACCGGTAGAGAGTTTTTTGTCCCCCCCATTTCCATTGACTTCAGTTTTTCTCGGGCTCCTTTTTGCTACTTCTGGTCATACGTTGAATTGATGTCAAGGGCAGACACTCTCATCTCACATCCTGAGTTCAGCTCTGTTGTCCGTGTTTGCATCAAGGCTGTAATGAGGTAGGAGGCTGAGTGACCCTGAGGAAGCACAAGCTCAGAGTCAGATAGCAGGTCATTGCTAATTAAGTGCTACTTGATAGTCTCGATGACGCCTTCCATTACTCTGCTGATGATTGAGAGTAGACTGATGGGGTGGTAAATGGACAGATTGGATTTGTTCTCTCCTTTTTGTTTACGGTCATATCTGGGCAATTTCCCACTATTTTGGGTAAACATCAGTGTTGTAGCTTCACTGGAACAGCTTGGCGAGGAACAGAGCAAATTCTGGAGCAGTAATCTTCAGTACAGTTACTGGAATATTGTCAAGATCAGTGGTCTTTGCAGCATCCATTATCTTGAGCTATTTCTTGACATCATGTGGAGTGAATGGAATGAGCTGATATCTCTGATGTTGGGGACCTCTGGATGGTTCAGCCACTGAAGTTAGTTACTAATATTTGAACCATATCTTTTGCACTGATGTGCCAGTCTCCTCCGTCATGAGGATGGGATATTTGTGGAGCCTCCTCCTTCTGTTGTATCATCGTCCACTACCATTCACAACTAAATGTGGCAGGACTGCAGAGCTTGCATCTGAGCCGAGGAAACCAGAATTTCCTGCATGAGGAAACCTGCTGCTGGAAATTCTCCAGTCAGACTGTCATTGATATGAAACAGGATTTTCGGATAATCCTTTTTCTATGTGAGGATCTACCGGGAAGAGGGAACTCCCGGTAATTCCCGGAGATAGAACACGAGTCATACCTGCAGAAAAAGTAGAGCCCGTTTACTGTGGAATGTAGCGGGAGACACCCCTCCCCTATAAACTAATCAAACAGATATATTTCAACTTTCTAATGGGAGAATAATATTTCCGTGTATCAAATCTAGGGGATGGATCTTAAAGCAACAGTTAGCACAGTTTCACAGTTTAACTCACCCTGAGACATTATACAGATGTTATAATGTCAATAGTTAAGAAGCACAGGGTATCCCGAGCGATCCACTCTCACAGCTTTATCATTTAGCTCTCAGTAAAATGTACAATTCTCAGAAAATCCTGGATTTATGTAACAGCAGAAATGATTTGAATTTCCGGAAACTTAGCAGGTTCAGTGAGATTCAGGAGGGTAATTCTGAGGATCAGGAAACAAAACCAGAATGTGGGACATGTTTAAAAATTACTTGCTTGTTCACAGGATGTGTGCATCACCTACTCAAGGGGCCTTTAGCAGTGGGAAATAAATGCTGATCCAGCCAGCAACACCCATATCCCATGGACAATTAAACAAAATATACATTTTGAGAAGTGTAAAAGTGGTTGCCCCCAGTAGGGAAACCAATGAGAGTGAATTGATCATCATTTTTCAATGCTGCCTTTTCAATTATTGCCTTTTCCATTCAACAGAAAGGGTTTGATATTATCTGATTTAATATTGTCACATTTGTGAGTGCCAAAGCATACCGTACATAGGGAAGGAAAGGGTCCAGAATGTAGTGTTACCTTCACAGCTCGGGTGTAGAGAAAGATCAACTTGGGTGAGGTATCGTATCGTAACTTGAATCAGTTCACCACTGGTGCTAAGTTTCTGACACAAAAATAGATTCAGCTATTTTTTCTGCTGAACATTAATCTAAATTTAATGTGTTTCTCACTTTCTCCATTTGGTCTGGGTGGCAATAAAGTGGGAGATTCAGGAGTGAAACTGTTGTCTGTGGCTCTGAGGAATCCAGAATGTAAAATACAGAAACTGGAGTAAGTATCAGACTGTGTGAGATTGTGTTAATGATCAGTGGATGTCTCACACTGTAAATTATTATCAGTGTCAGTAATAGTGTCATTAGTAACCATTCCACATTATTCCTGTCAGTGTGCGTGTTAAGCACCACGGATTCACTCTGATTCCTGAAATCTTTCTCTCTCTGATCTCCAGTTTGGAGAGTAACAGCCTCAGATATTCTCACCTCTGCTCTCAGTACAAACCAGTCAGTGATGTATCTGAACCTGAGTTACAATAAACTGCAAGATTCAGGAGTGAAAGATTTAACTAATCACTTATAATTATTCTCAAAACCATTCATGAGAATAAAAAAGATGGACAAAACAACTAAATGTTTATAGAATTCGCAGATATGGCTGGTCACATATTCAATTTAGTTTAATTTGTCATTCAGATTATAGATGTTTATGTCTGTCGGCTTCTCAATTTGATTAAACATAGAAAACTGCTGTATATTGGTACAGTAAGTAGTCAATCAATACCAGGTTAAAGTCCAACAGGTTTATTTGGTAGCAAACGCCAAGGCAGATTACAAACTACATTGAATTCTGATGAGTTTTACTCCAATGGATCCACTCTCAAATTTACGTTAAACGGAGCTTAAGGAGCATCTCAAAAGAGAATACAGAGATCGAGGTGGGGAGGGTTATGAAGATAATTCCAGAGCTTACAACCCAGCAGTTCAAGGCACAGCTCAGCTGGCAATGGCAATAATCACAGTGCAGAATAGTCTGAATGATGTCCCTATTAATAATGGACATTGTTTTCAAGAACACAAATAATGATGCTAAATATACCATTGCTATCAGTATTCGTGTTATTAAAAACACTGTCCGCTATTAGTCGACACAAAATAAGCTTGGCAGCAAAGTTGGAGACCATGAAATAAAAGAGGCAAAGGCAGCCTGGATATGAAGTTATCTGAGTGACAGGAAACAGGCAGGAGAGGTGAACTGTACCTTTTCATTTATAGGAAGCTGACAGTGGCTTTCCCCAGCAACCAGTACTGTGTTACTACGACTAATTTTCTTTACATGTACTACCAAATGAGACTTGAGTTTATCTAAAGATGAGATGTGAAGCTCCAGCACACGGCCACCAGACCACAGAGTGGACGCAGCATATGATAGACCGAGCTCAATCACACCAAAACCAATGGATCAGATCAGAGATCTGCTGTCTTGCCATATACAGTCATAACTAGTGTTAGACCTGCCGCAAAATGTTGGACATGCCGGTTAAATTAGGCGACAAGGTGGCACAGTGGTTAGCACTGCTGCCTCACAGCGCCAGGGACCCAGGGTCAATTCTGGCCTTGGGTGACTTTATGTGTAGAGTTTGCACGTTCTCCCAGTGTCTGTGTGGGTTTTATCTGGATACTCCAATTTTCTCCCACAGTCCAAAGATGTGTAGGTTCGGTTGATTGGCTATACTCAGTTGTCCTTCGGTGTCTCAGGGTGTGTAGGTTGTGTAACAATTCAATTTCTACAAAGTCTCATCAAAAATGAAATCCTTACATTTGGGTCCACGATGAATGCAGTATGTGGAGTTACAGAGATAGGGCCTGGGTGTAATATTCTTTCAAAGAATTGGTGAAGACTATGTGGGCCAAAGGTACTCCTTGTACACTGCGGGAATTCTATGATTCTATAAACATGCCACAAGAATTCCATCATTACTGATGAGGGAGGCCAGAGCATCAGTGCCAGAAGTGCTGAGTAGAATGATTAATCTCGGCCTCCTCCTGAGGTCCCCAGCATTACAGATCACAATTTGATTCACTGCATGTGAGGTAAAGAAATGACTGAAGGCGCTGCATACTGCAAACTCTGTCAGCCTGGCAGTACCCCAGCAATGGTACTGAAGAATTGTGCTCCAAACTAGCCATTCCCCTCGCCAAGCTGTTCCAGTGCAGCTACAACACTGGATCTACCGGACAATGTGGAACAAAGCAGGGCAAATCCAATCTGATGAATTGCTGCTCCATCAGTCTGCTCTTGAACGTCAGAAAAGTGTCATCCTTCCAGCGCCTCATGAACATCACTGCAGGAGTTCCTGAGGGTGATGTCCAAAGCCAACCACCTTCAATTGCTTTATCAATGCCCTGCCTTCCATTATAATGTCAGAAGTGAGGATGCTCACTAATGATTGCACAATGCTCAGTACTGTTCACAATTCCTCAGAGACTGAAGCAGTCCATGTCCATAAACAGCAAGACCTGAACAAAACAGAAAATGCTGGAAAGGTTCAGCATGTCTGACAGCTTCTGTGGAGAGAGAACAACTAATCCTTCGAATCTGGATGACTCTTCGACAGAGATAGCGTCTTAAGGTTTGAAGAACATTCAGGCTGAACCTGATAAATGTCAAGTAATGTTTCACTACACAAATGCCAGGCAAGGACCATCTCCAACAGAAGGGAATCTAACCATATTCCCTTTACGTTGAATGGCAGCACCATCGCTGAATCCTCGACCATCAGCATCCTAGGTGGTAGGGGCGCACTGGGACCATTGAACAGACACTGAACTGTAAACACTATGGCTCCAAGGGTGGATGACATTCTGGGAATTTGGAGAGAAGGAACTCGCCTCCTGTCTCCCAAATTTTTGCCACCATCTCCAAGGCACAAGTCAGCAATGTGTTGGAATCCGCTCATCTTGCTGGATTGACTGCAGCTTCAAAAACACTGAAGAAGCTCATCCATGAAAAAGGAGCCCACTGGATCAGCTGGCCATTCACCAAATTAAACATTGACTGTCTCTACCACTGACGCACAGTGGCAGTATTTTACCACATACAAGGTGGAATGTAGCAGCTCACCAAGGTTCCTGAGTCAGCATCATCCAAACAGGCACTATCCATCACCGAGATGGGCACGGAGATCAGAAGGATGGAACACCAACCAGCTTCAGATTTCTTTCCAAACCACACACCATTCTGACTTGGAATAAAGTGCTTTTCCATCACTGATGCGGGATCATCGTCCCGGATGCCCCTTCCTAGCGGTTTTGTACCAGATGCTCTGCAGAATTTAAGAAGCTGGCTCACCACCTCCTTCTCAAGGGCAATTGGGGATGGGCTGCAAGTGTTTGCATTGCCAGTGGTACCATCAACCCTTGAAAGAATTAATAAAGACAAGCGTTACCCACTGTAGGGATGGGTAATTGTGCCTGTGTGTAACCCAAACACAGTCACAGAAGAGATAAAAAACAGCTGCGACAGGACAAATTGTGTGACCATTGCGCAGGCCAGAGGAATTCTAAAGATAGATCTGGTGGAACTATTCAATATACTCAGCGAGGGTCTCAAATGTCCTGGTGTGATACAACGTGGAGTTAGAGTGGCGAAGCTTTGAACAAAGTGTGATGCAACACAATGTTGACCAGGTGCTTCATGATGAGGAACCCCATGGACCACAGGCCAGGGACATGGGATATGTGTCAGGAAGGATCGAGATTCAGTGATACAGACATGTTTTCCAAGAACCTGAATTCACACAGCCATTCGATGTAATAAATCTTCACCATCGCCAGCACTGTTGCTGTTTCTTTGAATGTTCCATAATTTCCCTGGAGCCGTCACGACATGAAACAAAGGTATTGGAATTGTATTGACCTCATTCAGTGCTGTATTTCCCATCTCCCATTCCCAGTGAACTGTCAAAGACCCAGTAATATGGTGAAGGAGTTTTTTAGTGGTGCTCCATCTCTGAATTTACTGAAAATACGTGGATAACAAAGTGACCAGTAACAACAAAGTATAACCCTGTGTGTATTAACCTGGTGGTGTTAAACATCTTACTGTGTTCACCCTGTGAAACCCAAGGAAGCAACCCCACCATGACAACCACCCCCATCCCCGCACTTTCCGCTGAGCTGCAGGCAGGATCTTTACCTCTCCTCTGAGAATTTCGATGACCGTGGCCTTTGTCTTCGGATTTCCTGAGTCCTGGAAGGATCCGGCCAACTGCGGGTCCTCTGCACAGATGTTGGAGTTGTCTCTGTCATCATAGCTTCGTGAGGTGCTTGTGTCACAGTCGGAGCAGAAGAGGACGCACTGTCCACACCAGGGGCATCCTGAGAGGAGCTCCCAAATGCTGCAGGCAGCCGCACCTCTATCCATTCAGGGCAAACTGGACCCTCCCTGCTCAGCCGGGAAGTTCTGACAGTTACTCCAGACACATTTTCCCACCCCTCCCGCTGCCCGTGTTCCACAGAGCTCATGGAGGTGTTGAGAACATGCAGGTTCATTTGTATTTCCTGTGGGTGATAGGCTGAATGTGACTCTCCATGAAGGTCACCAATCTCTCTGTGGAGGATGTTATTTGTGCTCATACCTGAGACATGGTAACACTGCTGGCCTGGATTGACTCCTCCATCCTTTGTGTATGGATACACAGAGCCTTTGGAAATTCCACCCGATGTTAGAATACCTTGCGCTGCAGCTCCAGTATCTGCTGCCTTGTTAAAGACTCCAGTCACATTTCACCTTCCACAAGCTGGCTCTTCCCTCTCCCCTCAAGAGTGTGAGTGAACTCAGCTATTGCTGCCTCCATAAGCTGCTCGGATTTGTGTGTGCTGTCCTGTGCTGCCAGATTGTAACCCCTTTGCTATTCGTGTGAGGCAGTATCTGCTCTGGCAGACGTTATGGGGAATAATATGACAATCCATCCTCTGGCGACCCCTCCTCATCTGCAGAGCTGCACGCCGTCTCCCGCTCACAGCAGCTGTTGTTTTATGTGAGAGAGTGAAGAATGTTAGAGGGTAATGCACATTCCAACATGTCCTGCAGACTTCCTAATGGAGAGCTCCATGTGACCAATGGTGAACACACAATTGCCAAATTATGGACTCGAGCAGCAGAGTCTGTCCTGTGCCCATCCATTCACTCACTCACTCTCTCTGGATCCACAACCCATCTCACCATCAGCGATTGCCCACCCAGCCTCCAGGTCTCCCAGCTCCAGCACTGCATCTTCAATTGGCATAAGGATGACACAATCCAGACACTGTCACTCTTGGCTCCTTCTCTGAGGCTGTGTGCCCTCTTCTACAAGCACATAAATTTCCATTGTTACTCACCCAACAAAGACACACACAAGCCTATGATGCTGCCAGACTGCCCATCATGGAACCACCAGGATGGTCACTCAGTGTCGGCAGTGCAGCAGTCATCTCTGACTGATTGGAACCCATCATAGAGAGGCTGACATGTTCCTGAAGATTGATGCTGCTGTCTGGACATTGCCAGTGTCTGGGTGGAGATGTTCTTTCCACAATTTCTCTTTCATCCTTATTCACATATCAGCCTGTAAGTTTAACGCTCACCTTGTCAGAACATATCCGGTTATTGATCCTTTTGCCTCACTGCAGCCACGTGCTGCCTGCTCTAGCCCTCGGCAGTTTCCATCTGGACTTGCTTGGGTTGATGTGACAGGACTCCTCCTCCACTCCTGAGGGAACAGAACCTCCCTCCAAACCGATACAGCCTTGAGAATTTCCAGGTAAGTGTCAGCGAATTGGGTTTAATCTGCCTTCTGCCATTTCAGCTCTTTGTTCATTAACCAGGGCTCCCTCACTGCTCCCTTCAGAGCCTTTGAAAGTGCTGCTGGCTGCCTTTACATCTGATGCCAGCATTGCCTGAATGGGGTCTTCCCCTGCAGCCAGTGGTTAAGCTCTGGAATGCACAGGGTTTTGGGGGGAAGGTAGGGGGATGACACTTAGTGAGTTGCTCATTCGGAGAATCAGTGCAGACACAATGGGCCGAATGGCGTCCTCCTGCTCTGTAACAATTCAGTGATTCTGCCTGTGCTGCCTGAGTGGACGGATTCCCCTCACCTGTCAGATATTAATGTGCCTGTTTGCTTATATGTGGAGTTGGTTAGTTCATTTGGTTTGGTGTTTAGAGTGTGATGGAGAATGATGCTAAATCTGAGGGCTTGGTCCTCTTACCGGCTGTGGGGTTCATGGAATCCCATCTCCTCCCGTTGCCGCACGTTTGTTAAGTTTTGTTCCTGAAGCTACATGTAACAAATTGTCTCTCTCTATTGGAGAGAAATACAAGGAACAAAGAAAATTACAGCACAGGAACAGGCCCTTCGGCCCTTCAAGACTGCACCGACCATGCTGCCCGACTTAACTAATACCCCGTACCCTTCCGGGTATATCTCTCTATTCCCATCCTATTCATGTACTTGTCATGTACATGTACTTGTCAAGAGTCACCACCATATCCGCTTTCACTACCTCCCCCGGCAGCGAGTTCCAGGCACCCACTACTCTCTGTGTAAAAAATCTGCCTCGTGCATCTCCTTTAAACCTTGCCCCTCGCACCATTGTGAGGAGGATGCAAAAATATTTCAAGGGGATGTGGAGAGGCTCAGGGAGTGATCGCATTGAGGGGATGAGACAGGGTGGTTGCTTAGAGGCTGTTTCTTCTTGTAAGAGAGACCAGAACAAGGGACAGATTTTAAAATGTAATTGTCAGTCCCTTAAGACTGAGATGAGGAGAAATTTATTTCTTAGATGGTCGCGGGAGAGTGGAACTCTATTCCCTCGAGACTAGTGCAGACAGAGTCATTGAATATATTCAAAGCTGAGTTAGCAATGACTTTGGATTGAGAAGCGAATCAAGGGTTACAGAGGAGCGAGCGGGAAAATAATTGTGACTGCAATTAGAACAGACGGGATGGAGTATGCTCGAGGGGCTGAATGGCCTTCTGCTGCTCCTAGTTATTTTGTTCTTATCCCAATACGTCCTTCAGACTGCTCTCTATGACCAGTGAAGGATAAACAAGCTCTATGCTTTGTCCTCACCAGACGCTCTCCTGTGCCCATTCATTAGGCCACCCACTCAACCCATCTCACCAGCAGTAATTACCCACTCTGTCCCCAGGCCTTCCTGATCCAGCACCTCATCTTCCATTGGCGTAAGGATGGCAAGACCTGGATGTCTCCATTCGTCTTCACTCATTCCCTGATGATGTTTGCTCTCTTTCCAAACACATAAACTGTTACTCACTCACCAAACACATGCAGTAGCCCAGGGTTGTCCAACGTGTGGACCAAGGGGCGAATGTGACCCTCGAAGCCCCTCAATGCGGCCCCCGGAGCGAGTTTCAAGAATCTCAGTCACACAGTTCAGTTTGATTGGAAGAATCTGCATGGAGCTACTCCTCCAATCACATCCCATTCATTTCCCATGTTTGCTGCTGATAGGTTTTTGAGCCAATCTGCAGCAAATGTGGGAGAGAAACAATTTGTGATTGATGAGGATTAAACTCTAATAATCATCTTTATTTATTACTCATTATTGTGCTCAGCAGGTTGGTTCTTTTCATATCTCAGTTTAGTTTTTAATTGAAATTTCTGCTGTGCCAAACTTTATCATTCTGAAATTTACTCATCGGCCCCTTGAGTGAGAAAAACATTGACGTGTGTTTGCCCAGTGAATATGTTGGTCAACCCTGCTCGAGCCTATGCTTGTGCCAGCCTAACGGACATGTCTCTGACAGTCAATGCTGCTGCCTTTGCATTGCCAGTGTCTGGGTGGAGATGTTCTATCTACAATTTCCCTCTCATCCTTATTCACATATCAGGCTGTGCTGCACTCACCGTGGCAGAACACATCAGGACATTCATCCTTTTCCACTCTGTAACCACGTGTCTGAAACCTGCTCACCTCCCAGCAATTTCCATCCAGACCTGTTTGTACCGATGGGATAATCTTCTCCTTCCATCCTGAGGAAACAGGATCTCCCTCTGAACCCGAGCAGCCGGGAGGAGCCCCTCCAGGGAGGAATTAGTGATTGGGGAGCAACCCTTGCTCTGCTTTCTGTCATTTCAGCCCCTCATTCAATAAGCAGAGCTCCCTCGCTGCTCCCTCCAGAGCTGCTGTGTTTGAAAGTCCTGCTGGCTGCCTTTGGAGATGGTGCCAGCATTGCCTGAACCGGGACTGCCCCCTGACAAGGCTGCCTCAGTGGGCCCCTCCCCCTGCCTGCCAGCCGTTAATTGTCCGCCTCTGACAATATCACCTTCATAACTCTGCCTATCCTGCCCGGACGGACACACCACCCATTTCCAATCCCCATGTTGGGACTTCAGAGCTTCTGATAAAATCACAGCCATTATCTTCAACATCACCACAAACTGCATTCCCAAACCACTGACCATCCCATGTCCCTCCCGAGCCACTCCGAGTAAGGACATGGGGATCCTGTGATTATGGTCCTGTCCCATCATCACTTTTATCATTTAATCACTCCTGTAATTCCAGTTTGTCCTTTCTTTGTTTCTTCCCCAGCCACCCACCGCTGTCACTTCAAACCTGTCAATTTACTGCCCGTTCCCAGTTCCAATGGAAGCTCAAACTTTACCCCTGTTTCTCTCTTCACAAATATTTCCCTAACCTGCTGAGCATTTCCAATTTATTTATATTTCATTTTCAGCATTGAGTATTTCCTCATTCTACTGAAATGCAAGTTGTGTTTTTGGAATGTCTGATACAATACATTATTATTGTTATTAACATTATTATTTAAAACACCGGGATTGAGCCTGATTCCTGTTATTCCTCTCTCTGGTCTCCAGTCTGTATAAGAACGCTCTGACAGATTCTTGTGCTGAGGATCTCACCTCCGCTCTCTGTACAAACCAGACACTGAGGATTCTGAACCTGGGATTAAACTCTTTCACAGATCAATCTGTCCCTGCTCTCCGCCGCCTCATACTGACCTGCAGGAGTCTGGAGGAGATCTGGTGAGTGTTTGTGTTAATTTTTAGTGTAACAATTAAAATATAAATGGATTTAAAATATAAATGGGCCTGAATCTTCCAAGCAGCAGCAATGGTAAGCAGATTGCCGGTATGTTTAAAAATTCCCCCAACCTGAAACTGCTGCATATTTCTCCCAGAATCCTCAGCACTGCGACCCTGGGAGCTTCATCAGAGCAGACAAGAGTCGGGGAAGAGACAGCACACACCCTATTTACAGCACAGTGACCCCGGGGAGCTCCATCAGAGTAGAGTCGGGGAAGAGAGAGCACACACCCTATTTACAGCACAGTGTCCCCAGGGAGCTCCAGCACAGCAGACTCGAGTCGAGGAAGAGAGAGCACAGGCCCTATTCATAGCACAGTGACCCCGGGGAGCTCCATCAGAGCAGAGCAGAGTCGGGGAAGAGAGAGCACACATCCTATTTACAGCACAGTGACCCCAGGGAGCTCCATCAGAGTAGAGTCGGGGAAGAGAGAGCACACACCCTAGTTACAGCAGTGACCCCGGCGATCTCCATCAGAGCAGAGTGGAGTCGCGGTAGAGCGAGCACACCTTATTTACAGCACAGTGACTCCGGGGAGCTCCATAAGTGTTAGTTGATTGTGGGAGTGAATGGGTTGGTGTGTCGCGAGATGAATGGTTAGTCAGGGAACTGAGGAGAGGTCCAAGGATTAGTTCTGGGTGTCGGGAGGGTGGTCGAGTTGTATTGTGTTGGTTTGGAGGGTTAATCAGCAGTTTGGATGGTGGCTGGGAGTTGGTCATGTTGTTGGGTGTCTCGTTAGATTTGGTTGCGTGGTCGGAGGTTGGGATTGGTTAATAGCTTTGGAGAGTAGTGTGTTGGGGTTGCTTCTTGAGTCATCAGTTTAAGTCAGAGATATAGCCAAGAATGTATTCAAGAGGCGGCTGGATATCGCACTTGGGGCGAACAGGATCAAAGGTTATGGGGAGAAAGCAGGATTAGGCTATTGAGTTGGACGATCAGCCATGATTGTGATGGATGGTGGAGTAGGCTTAAAGGGCCAAATGGCCGCCTCCTGCTCCTATCTTCCATGTTTCTATGTCAGTTCAGGAGAGGTTTGGAAGGATGAGGCCAAGTTGGGAGGTTTAGTCAGATTTGTTCAAGGGCTAGTGGGAGGTAGTCGGGCTGGAGGGGAGGGAGAGATGATTTACGGGAGTGATAGCCTGTCAGGGGGAGATACCAGCAGTAGCCAGGCCTGTGACACCACAGCTGGTTCTGCTGTGGGACAGGGTCGGGCAAAGAGCAAACGAGCAGTAGTAATAGGGGACTCGCTAGTTAGAGGCACAGACAGGCGTTTCTGTGGCCGCAATCGAGACTTCAGAATGGTGTGTTGCCTCCCTGGTGCCAGGGTCAAGGACGTCTCTGAGCGATTGCAGGACATTCTTAAGGGGGAGGGTGAGCAGCCAGAGGTCGTTGTACATATTGGTACCAACGACATAGGTAGGAAAAGGGATGAGGTCCTGAAATGTGAATATAGAGAGTTAGGCAGAAGGCTAACGTGTAGGACCTCGAAGGTAGTAATTTCAGGACTACTACCAGTACCACGTGCTAGTGAGAGTAGGAATAGTAGGATTAGACAGATGAATGACTGGCTTGAGAGCTGGTGCAGGGGGCAGGGATTTCGATTTTTGGATCATTGGGAGTTTTCCTGGGGAAGGGCTGATCTGTTCAAGAGGGATGGGTTACATTTGAACTGGAGGGGGACTAACATCCTGGCGGGGAGATTTGCTCAAGCAACTCGGGAGTGTTTAAACTAGTTTGGCAGAGGGGTGGGATCCAAAGCAGTAGGGAGACAAAAGAGAAGTTTGAGGACAGCACGGAAGTTAAAGAGAGCACATTAATTAGTAAGGGCAGTGTCAGTAATCCTAGTACCAGACACATAAGACAGAAGCAAGACAGAGAGCAAGGGAAGTCCAGATTAAACTGCATTTATTTCAATGCAAGAGGCCTGACGGGCAAGGCAGGTGAACTCAGGGCATTGATGGGTATGTGGGACTGGGATATTATAGCAATTACTGAAACATGGCTAAGGGAGGGACAGGACTGGCAGCTTAATGTTCCAGGGTACAGGTGCTATAGGAAAGATAGAACAGGAGGTAAGAGAGGAGGGGGAGTTGCACTTTTGATCAGGGAAAGCATCACGGCCGTACTGAGAGGGGATATATCCGAGGGTTCGGCCACTGAGTCGATATGGGTAGAAGGGGGAAATCACTTTGATAGGGTTGTACTATAGGCCCCCAAATAGTCAGCGGGAAATTGAGGAGCAAGTATGTAAGGAGATGACAGATAGCTCCAAGAAAAATAGGGCGGTAATAGTCGGAGATTTTAATTTTCCCAACATTGACTGGGACAGCCATAGTATTAGAGGGTTGGATGGTGAGAAATTTGTTGAGTGTATTCAGGAGGGATTTCTCATTCAGTATGTGGATGGCCCGACTAGAGAGGGGGCAAAACTTGACCTCCTCTTGGGAAATAAGGAACGGCAGGTGACAGAAGTGTTTGTGCGGGATCACTTTGGGACCAGTGGCCATAATTCTATTAGTTTTAAGATAGCTATGGAGAATGATAGGTCTGTCCCAAAAGTTAATATTCTAAATTGGGACAAGGCCAATTTTGATGGTATCAGGCAGGAACTTTCAAAAGTTAATTGGGGGAGTCTGTGGGAAGGAAGAGCGAAGCCTGGTAAGTGGCATGCTTTCAAAAGTGTGTTAACCAGGGTTCAGGGTAAACACATTCCTCTCAGAGTGAAGGGCAAGGCTGGTAGAAGTAGGGAACCCTGGATGACTTGGGATTTTGAGGCCCTGGTCAAGAAGAAGAAAGAAGCACATGATGTGCATAAACAGCTGGGATCAAGTGAATCTCTTGAAGAGTATAGGGGGTGGAGGAGTCGAGTTAAGAGAGAAATCAGGAGGGCAAAAAGGGGACACAAAATTGTCTTGGCAAATAAGGCAAAGGAGAATCCAAAGAGCTTCTCCAAATACATAAAGGGCAAAAGAGTAACAAGGGAGAGAGTAGGCCCTCTTAAGGATCAACAAGGTCATCTATGTGCGGATCCACAAGAGATGGTTGAGATCCTAAATGAATATTTCTCATCAGTATTTACTTTTGAGAAAAGCATGGATGTTCGGGAACTTGGGGAAATAAATATTGATGTCTTGAGCAGTGTACATATTACAGAGAAGGAGGTGCTGGAAGCCTTAAAGCGCATCGAGGTTGATAAATCTGCGGGACCTGATGAGATATATCCCAGGACCTTGTGCGAGGCTAGGGAGGAAATTGCGGTTCCCCTATTCGAGTTATTTGAATCATCGATAGTCACGGGTGAGCTGCCTGAAGATTGGAGAGTGGCAAATGTTGTGCCTTTGTTCAGAAAAGGCTGCAGGGAAAAGCCTGGAAACTACAGGCCCTCACTGGTCTGTGGTGGGTAAATTATTGGAAGATTATTTTGAGGGACAGGATCTCCAGGCATTTAGAGACACAAGGACTGATTAGGGACAGTCAGCATGGCTTTGTGAGTGGAAAATCATGTCTCAAATTTAATTGAGCTTTTTGAAGGGGTAACCAAGAAGGTAGATGAGGGCAGTGCAGTTGATGTCTACATGGACTTTAGCAAGGCCTTTGACAAGGTACCACATGGTAGGTTGTTGCATGAGGTTAAATCTCACGGGATCCAGGGTGAGGTAGCTAAATGGATACAAAATTGGCTCCTTGGCAGAATAAGCCAGAGGGTGGTTGTCGAGGGTTGTTTTTCAAACTGGAGGCCTGTAACCAGTGGTGTGCCTCAGGGATCGGTGCTGGGTCCACTGTTATTTGTCATTTATATTAATGATTTGGATCAGAATATAGGGGGCATGGTTAGTAAGTTTGCAGATGACACCAAGATTGGTGGCATGGTGGACGGTGAGGAAGGTTATCTCCAATTGCAGCGGGATCTTGATCAATTGGGCCAGTGGGCTGACGAATGGCAGATGGAGTTTAATTTAGACAAATGCGAGGTAATGCATTTTTGTAGATTGAACCAGGGCAGGACTTACTCAGTTAATGGTAGGGCGTTGTTGAGAGTTACAGAACAAAGAGATCTCGGCGTACACATTCATAGCTCCTTGAAAGTGGAGTCACTGGTGGATAGAGTGGTGAAGAAGGCATTCAGCATGCTTGGTTTAATCGGTCAGAACATTGAATACAGGAGTTGGTACGTCTTGTTAAAGTTGTACAAGATATTGGCACGGCCGAACTTGGAATACTGTGTGCAATTCTGGTCACCCTATTATAGAAAGGATATTATTAAACTAGTAAGAATGCAGAAAAGATTTACTAGGATGCTACTGGGACTTGATGGATTGAGTTATAAGGAGAGGCTAATAGATTGGGACTTTTTTCCTTGGAGGGTAGGGGGCTGAGGGGTGACCTTATAGAGGTCTATAAAATAATGAGGGGCTTAGATCAGCTAGTTGGTTGATATCTTTTCCCAAAGGTAGGGGAGTCTAAAACTAGAGGGCAAAGGTTTAAGGTGAGAGCGGAGAGATACAGAAGTGTCCAGAGAGGCAATTCTTTCACACACAGGGTGGTGAGTGTCTGGAACAAGCTGCCAGAGGCAGTAGTAGAGGCGGGTACAATTTTATCTTTCAAAAAGCATTTAGCTAGTTACATGGGTACGATGGGTATAGAGGGATATGGGCCAAATGCGGGTAATTGGGATTAGTTTCAGGGTTTTTAAAAAAAAGGGTGGCATGGACAAGTTGGGCCTGTTTCCATGCTGTAAACCTCTGGGACTCTATGAGTGGGTCTAGTCTGATTGTGGGAGGTGTAGTATGGGGATCAGTGAGAAGTGATTGGGGGACTGGGGTGTGCTATTCAGGTATTAGCCCAGGGGGTGAGCTGTCTAACATTACCTGATTAACTATCCAGGTGAACTTTGTGGATCTGTCCCAAGTATCTGACTCTAACTGCAGCAGGGGAATTCCCCAATTGTAGTTAATATCTCTGGGACAATTCCCAGGTAGATCAGTGCGTCAGGACATCCACAGGGTCCCGATGCTCATCTTCGGATGTGTGTCTGGCCTCTGGCGATCCAGAGACCAGAGGATTTGTCCCATTAACTACAGTTTCCTGTTACTTAATCTGTTGTTCAATCTGTTTATTTCCTGTTTCTTCTTTACTCTGTTTCAGGCTGTTTGGTAATCAGTTCAGTCCAAATGCGAAGAGACATCTGGAGTCGCTGCAAGGATCCAGACGGGGACTGAGAGTGACATTGTGAACATTTCAATCTATAAACATTGCTGCTCCACCGGTTACAGTGAAATCCTGAATTGTGAAGATCTTCGACAGCTCCTTCCAAACCCTTCATTCCTGCCCCTCTCCCTCCCTATTCCATCAGCTCCTCCAGCCTGGCAGTGATTTCCCTGCTTACCTGGTTTCCCAGCTGGGAAACTGTTGTAGTTTTAGTCTCCACATTGAAGGAAAGATTGCTGCAAACCATTGTTTAAGCAGCAATGTGTTGTCAGTGTTCTCAGCAACAGAGACTTCACCCTCCTTTCAAAATGGAGCAGCAGAGATCATTCTCCAGAGAGAGAACAGTGTGTGTGATTCTGACAGTATCCAGCAGAGGGCAGATTGGTCAATCTTGTCAGAGTTTCCTCTCTGTCTCTGTGAATGAACTAAAGGCTCCACCAGCCTCTCCTCAAAACCTCTTTCACTATCTGGTGATTAAAGTGATACAATGCCACTATCTGCTGGTGGCTCACAGCTACTGCAGGGGCTGCTCTCTGTGAGCCTCAGACAAGTTCAGTAAGTCCCATGTCTGCATCAGGGAACCGGTTCCTGCAGCGTGAATATTGAACAATATTGACAGGGATTGAAGTTTGCAGCAGGAACCCCGGCTGGTGAATTAACCCTTTTATCACCAGACACTGTACATGAACTCTGTTCCCTCATTCCCTATGGGAGATATTGTCTGGAGATTGTAGTTGGGGATGATCTCAGACTGTAATGTGTACATTTGGTGCAGTTTTCAGACACTAATCCCATTCAGAATGGGAGTGGGTAAACTCTGCTGCACTCTGGAATTCCTGTTTCCAAGATAACACATCTGCACCTATTTCCAGACACACAGGCACAAACTGACACCCACATACTCACAAACACACACACACATACTCACAGGCACAGAGAAACACACTATCACAAACACACACACCCAGACACTTCCACACTCTTACCCGTGTACTGATAGACAGGGAGACTTACAGAGAGAAACACAGAATCTCTCTTAAATACACACAACACGCACAGATCACAAACTACAAGCAACAAACTCATGCACGACAGCGGTTACTGACTTCTCAGCGCCCCGTATCCAAATTAAAGTTAAGTTGGACAAAAGTAATAGCATTTCCTCTGAAACAGACATCCCTAGAACGAAAGCAACACAGCAACACTGGCGCAGCATTGCACAGGATCGGAGCTTTGGAAATGCGATTCCCTCTTTCCTTGTTTCTCATATCTCACTGAGCAGATGCAGAGCTATACCATAGAAAGGTAGAATTCACAATTTCACTCTGTTCCTGCACACTCGCCTCAGCTTTATTTAATTTCTGAATGTATGATTTATTTTGGATTATCCCAAAGATCTCAGGACAGATGCATCATGTCAGATATTGCCATTATTTATAAAACTGTTTGTTTTACCATGACAGATATTACCTGGTGTTTGTCGGATTGTTGTTTTTCATCCATCTACAGTTGCAGATGCCGGCGCTGAAAAGTGGTAGATATTCTCCACCATTAAAAGCATCACATTGAATCGGGGAAATTCTTCAAAGACTATGAATTAATCACTTTCAAATTAGTATCATTTCTTCAGAACAAACTATTCATATCATCTATTATGTCAATTTAAACTGACTTTATTGTGTTGTCTGGTCTGTGCTAGTTTGAACTGAATACTGCTCGGTTGGAATGCTGAAACTAAAGCATACACTGAAGCTAATAAAGAGTGGGGGACTAGTGTAAATACTGTAGCTAACAGTGAGCGTGAAACTAAAAAGGCCATATGATATAGGAGCCGAATTTAAGGTATTCTGCTCATTGAGTCTACTCCGTCATTTAATCATGGCCGATAAGTTTCTCAACCCCACTCTCCCGTCTTTTCCCCATAACATTTGATCCCCTTACCAATCAAGAACATATTTATCTCTGTCTTAAATACACTCAATGAACTGGCCATGCACAGCCTTCTATGACAATGAATTGCACAGATTCACGACCCTCTGGCTGAAGAAAGTCTTCCTCATCTTGGTGCAAAAGGGTCATCCTTTTATTTTGAGGCTGTGCCCTCGGATCAACGTCTCTCCTACAAATGGAAGCATCTTCCTCATGTCCACTCTATCCAGGCCTTTCAGTATTCTGTACGTTTCAATGAGGACCCGCTCATCTTTCTAAACTCTGAGAACAGACCCAGAGTCCTCAAACGCTCCTCCAATGTCCAGCTTTTCATTCCCGGGATCATTCTTGTGAACCTCTTCTGGACTTTCTCGAGGGCCAGCACATTCTTTAATACAGGTCCAAATTTGCTCACAATACTCCAAAGGTAGTCTGATCAGAGCCTTATAAAGCTTCAGCAGTACATCCCTGGTTTTGGTGGCACAAAATATTTTAATTTCTAAATGTGGTACAGAACTTGAAGTTAACAAATAAAACTCAGCTGATAAAGTCATTTATTACATGTCAATGTCCCAGATTTGTCTGTCATGGTTGACCGAACAACAGGAGATTCAGATGCAGCTTCCAGTCGCTTTCTCATCTGCTGGGATTTTAAAGGATGATTTATCTTTTGATTTGATTTATTGTTGTCACATGTATTAACATAGAGTGTAAAGTATTGTTTCTTGCACGCAAGACAGGCAGAGCATAACATTCATAGAGAAGGAAAGGAGAGAGTGCAAAATGTAGTGTTACAGTGATAGCTCGGGTGTAGCAATGCACGAGGGTGTACTAATGCAAGATAGGTCCATTCAAAAGTCTGACGGCAGCTGGGAAGAAGCTGTTCTTGAGTCGGTTGGAACGCGACCTCAGACGTAGAGCAGGAGCCATAAAAAAATGAGACAATCAGAAAGAATGCTTTCCGTGGTGCATTTGTAAAAGTTGCTGAGAGTCGTAGTGGGCATGCCAAATTTCCTTTGTCTGTGATCGCCTTGGACAAATATTAAATTGGAGAGATGATAATGTTTGAATTGTAATATCTAATGGTTTAAAGTATCTGGGAGCTGAGTGGATTTGATAAAGGCTGGAATACAGACTGGGGGAATGAGTGGGAAGATGTTGTGCTGAATGAATGGTTCTTGTTGTAGGAGAGGGATGGATGGAGAGAGGGAAGGAGGGTGAGATGGATAGAGGGAGGGTGAGATGGATGCAGGGTGGGTGAGATGGATGCAGGGAGGGTGAGATGGATGCAGGGTGGGTGAGATGGATGCAGGGAGGGTGCGATGGATGCAGGGAGGGTGAGATGGATGCAGGGAGGGTGAGATGGATGCAGGGAGGATGAGATGGATGCAGGGAGGGTGAGATGGATGCAGGGAGGATGAGATGGATGCAGGGAGGGTGAGATAGATGGATGGAGAATTTGAGAAGCTGGAGTTTACATTTGAAGAGGTTCCCAGTGCCTCTGAGCAGCTGAATTGGGGAAGCCTTTGGGGCAGAGACTGTGCTGTTGCTGTTTCCCTCCCTAGCCACCAGGGGTCGCTGTAACACTCCCGGCTGCTGCTGCTGCCGCTCCTCCCAGTGTCACCTCCTGCCGTAACCGGCCGAGCCGCTGCTCGTTGGCGGAACATCCGGGGCCTGTGGAGGGGCGGGACCGCCGCCATGTTGACCCGACGTCACGGCGAGCCCCTCCCTCGCCGCCGTTTATTTTTAAATAAAAAGGAAGAAGTGAGTGTTAAGCAATGGGGAAAGTGCGAGAAATTCCCAGCCGGAAACCCCGCCAGGAAACCAATCAAAATTAAATCAAATCCATATTTATGGCCAGAGGCCGGGGCGGGACCGCGCATGCGCGGTGTGTTCTCCCAGACTGCACCGCGCGGGTCAGATTTTTAAACACACAATTTTTAAAAAAGCGACGATCCCGAATCGGAACCGAAATTCTGCCGGGAGCGGATTAGAAATAAAAACCAACAACATTTAGTAATAATTAACATCTACCCACCGGTGCGCAAGTGCGGGAGGGCAATTCTCCCAGAGGGCCGCGCGCGGGACGCCGCCGCCGCCGCATTGAAGCCGTCTCCCCTGGCAACCGCAAGATGGCCGCCTTCCGTCTCCCCTGGCAACCGCAAGATGGCCGCCGGCGGTGAGTGCTGGTGGCGCAGCCGCAAACCGGGATTGGAAGCCGGGCCCCCGGCGCAAAAAGAGGCCATTCAGCCCATCAGAGCGGCAGCAGCTCGGGGAATGGAAACTAGCCGCCCATTGTAACCGCAGCTTCCAGTCAGGCAGCCCCCAGCCCCCTGTTTCCAGCCGGGAGCATTTCAGCTCCAGGTGCGGCTGCTGATGGAGTGAAGCCCAGGGCTTTGTGTCTGAAGCTCCAGTTTAGGCAGCGAATTGCAGACAGGCAGCAGCCTCTGAGTGAAAAGCTTCTTCCTAATGTCCCCTCTAATGCTGCCAGCAATCCCCTTCAATCTGTGGCAGCCCCCCCACTGCCCCCCCCCCCCCTCCCGGGTAAGTCACCTCTCTCTGCTCGGGGGAAACTGCCCTTTCCTCTCCACCCTGTCTCCCACCCTCACCATTCTGGACACCTCAGTTCACTCACCCCTCAGCCTCCTGTGTTCCCAGCAACACAACCCTGGCCAATCCAATCTTTCCCCATCGCCGCCATTCCCCAGCCCCGGGGCAACACTTTTATAAATCCAAATGGTGATCCAATCCCATTAAACTGTCCATTTAACATTGCCCCATCGCCAACTGTGACCAACCAACAGAGACACAAACCAGAGGCACAGACGCTGCAAATGTCGCAATCTTTATTTACAAAACAATGGAACATTTATTGACAGGTTCAGGTCAATCTCAGTGATGGTCGGTGACCAGGTCCACATTAAAACAATGGCTCAGTCCAAGGTTAAACATCATTGGAACAAAGTTGAAGTTTATTCTGAAATTGGACATTGCCGGTGACTTCCAATGTGATGGAGAGATCCAAACTCACACCACAACCTGATGTGGCAAAGGGGACAAAAGGCCGAGCTACAGAGTTGGATGTGAAGAACAGCGGCATGTGTTTGATTCTGGTGATGCACACACACCGAGCCAGTATTGAATAATTCTGAGGCAGAGAGATATCAGATTGAGACCATATGACACATTGGGCCTTTTAATCTCCCATAATAATCCCCCCTCTCTCTAATAAGATCTCCCTGTGTGTGTGAATAGAGGGATCTTTGAGTGAGTGTCCACTGATTGCTGAAGGTAGCAGGACAGCTCGATAAAGTGGTTTCGACCGGCAGATGGAATACTTTCCTTTACTGGCCGATGTATAGAATGCATTAAGAGGTCTCACAACACCAGGTTAAAGTCCAACAGATTTATTTGGTCGCAAAAGCCACTAGCTTTCGGAGCGCTGCTCCTTCATCAGGTGAGTGGGATTTCAGTTCAGAAACAGGGCATATAGAGACACATATAAAAACAGGACATATAAAGTGTAGACCACAGTTAGGATCAAGTATACAGCTGTGGTCACCACTGGTGAGAGTCCAGAGAGAATTATCCCCGTGTCTGAATGAGTTTACTCCGGGTGCTCCGGTTTCCTCCCACAGTCCAAAGATGTGCAGTTTAGATTGAGTCGCCATGGTAAATTGCCCCTTAGTGTCAGGGGGATTAGCAGGGTAAATATGTGGGGTGACAGAAATAGGGCCTGGGTGGGATTGTTGTCGGTGCAGGCACAATGGCCCGAATGGCCTCCTTCAGCACTGTCGGGTTTCTAAATTTACAGAGGAAGTTATCAATTGTGGCAGAGATTTGAAAAGCAGGGAGGTCATGTTGGAGTTATACAGAACTTTGGTGAGGTCACAGCTGGAGTACTGTGTGCCGTTCTGGTCGCCACATTATCGGAAGGATGTGATTGCAGTGGAGGTGGTGCAGAGGAGATTCACCAGGATGCTGCCTGGGATGGAGCATTTCAGTTATGAAGAGAGGTTGGATAGACTTGGGTTGTTTTCGTTGGAGCAGGGAAGACTGAGGGGGCGACCTGATCGAGGTGTACACGATTATTCAAAACGGCAA
>NW_027592679.1:0-48000 GCF_964213995.1 Mustelus asterias
AGGGAGCTTTACTCTGTATCTAACCCCGTGCTGTACCTGTCCTGGGAGTGTTTGATGGGGACAGTGTAGAGGAAGCTTTACTCTGTATCTAACCCCGTGCTGTACCTGTCCTGGGAGTGTTTGATGGGGACAGTGTAGAGGAAGCTTTACTCTGCATCTAACCCCGTGCTGTACCTGTCCTGGGAGTGTTTGATGGGGGACAGTGTCGAGGCAGCTTTACTCTGTATCTAACCCCGTGCTGTACCTGTCCTGGGAGTGTTTGATGGCGACAGTGTAGAGGGAGCTTTACTCTGCATCTAACCCCGTGCTGTATCTGTCCTGGGAGTGTTTGATGGGGGACAATGTAGAGGAAGCTTTACTCTGCATCTAACCCCGTGCTGTACCTGTCCTGGGAGTGTTTGATGGGGGACAGTGTAGAGGAAGCTTTACTCTGTATCTAACCCCGTGCTGTACCTGTCCTGGGAGTGTTTGATGGGGACAGTGTAGAGGGAGCTTTACTCTGCATCTAACCCCGTGCTGTATCTGTCCTGGGAGTGTTTGATGGGGACAATGTAGAGGGAGCTTTACTCTGCATCTAACCCCGTGCTGTATCTGTCCTGGGAGTGTTTGATGGGGACAATGTAGAGGGAGCTATACTCTGCATCTATCCCCGTGCTGTACCTGTCCTGGGAGTGTTTGATGGGGGACAGTGTAGAGGGAGCTTTACTCTGCATCTAACCCCGTGCTGTACCTGTCCTGGGAGTGTTTGATGGGGGACAGTGTAGAGGGAGCTTTATTCTGCATCTAACCCCGTGCTGTACCTGTCCTGGGAGTGTTTGATGGGGACAGTGTAGAGGAAGCTTTACTCTGTATCTAACCCCGTGCTGTATCTGTCCAGGGAGTGTTTGATGGGGACAGTGTAGAGGGAGCTTTACTCTGCATCTAACCCCATGCTGTACCTGTCCTGGGAGTGATTGATGGGGACAGTGTAGAGGGAGCTTTACTCTGCATCTAACCCCGTGCTCTACCTGTCCTGGGTGTGTTTGATGGGGACAGTGTCGAGGGAGCTTTACTCTGCATCTAACCCCGTGCTCTACCTGTCCTGGGTGTGTTTGATGGGGGACAGTGTCGAGGGAGCTTTACTCTGTATCTAACCCCGTGCTGTATCTGTCCTGGGAGTGTTTGATGGGGGACAGTGTCGAGGGAGCTTTACTTTGCATCTAACCCCGTGCTGTATCTGTCCTGGGAGTGTTTGATGGGGACAGTGTAGAGGGAGCTTTACTCTGTATCTAACCCCGTGCTGTACCTGTCCTGGGAGTGTTTGATGGGGGACAGTGTCGAGGGAGCTTTACTCTGCATCTAACCCCGTGCTGTTTCTGTCCTGGGAGTGTTTGATGGGGACAGTGTAGAGGGAGCTTTACTCTGTATCTAACCCCGTGCTGTACCTGTCCTGGGAGTGTTTGATGGGGGACAGTGTAGAGGGAGCTTCACTCTGTATCTAACCCCGTGCTGTACCTGTCCTGGGAGTGTTTGATGGGGGACAGTGTCGAGGCAGCTTTATTCTGTACCTAAACCCATGCTATACCTGTCCTGGGAGTGTTTGATGGGGACAGTGTAGAGGGAGCTTTACTCTGTATGTAACCCCGTGCTGTACCTGTCCTGGGAGTGTTTGATGGGGACAGTCTAGAGGGAGGTTTACTCTGTATCTAACGCCGTGCTGTACCTGTCCTGGGAGTTTTTGATGGGGACAGTGTAGAGGGAGCTTTACTCTGTATCTAACCCCGTGCTGCACCTGTCCGGGGAGTGTTTGATGGGGACAGTGTGGATGGAGCTTTACTTTGTACCTAAACGCGTGCTGTACCTCTCCTGAGAATGTTTGATGGGGACAGTGTAGATGGAGCTTTACTCTGCATCTAATCCCGTGCTGTCCCTGTCCTGGGAGTGTTTGATGGGGGACAGTGTAGAGGAAGCTTTACTGCATCTAACCCCGTGCTGTATCTGTCCTGGGAGTGTTTGATGGGGGACAGTGTAGAGGGAGCTTTACTCTGTATCTAACCATGTGCTGTACCTGTCCAGGGTGTGTTTGATGGGGGACAATGTAGAGGGAGCTTTACTCTGTATCTAACCCCGTGCTGTACCTGTCCAGGGTGTGTTTGATGGGGGACAATGTAGAGGGAGCTTTACTCTGTATCTAACCCCGTGCTGTACTTGTCCAGGGTGTGTTTGATGGGGGACAATGTAGAGGGAGCTTTACTCTGCATCTAACCCCGTGCTGTACCTGTCCTGGGAGTGTTTGATGGGGGACAGTGTAGAGGGAGCTTTACTCTGTATCTAACCCCGTGCTGTACCTGTCCAGGGTGTGTTTGATGGGGGACAATGTAGAGGGAGCTTTACTCTGCATCTAACCCCGTGCTGTACCTGTCCTGGGAGTGTTTGATGGGGACAGTGTAGAGGGAGCTTTACTCTGAATCTAACCCCGTGCTGTATCTGTCCTGGGAGTGTTTGATGGGGACAGTGTAGAGGAAGCTTTACTCTGCATCTAACCCCGTGCTGTACCTGTCCTGGGAGTGTTTGATAGGGGACAGTGTAGAGGGAGCTTTACTCTGTATCTCACCCCGTGCTGTATCTGTCCTGGGAGTGTTTGATGGGGGACAGTGTAGAGGAAGCTTTACTCTGCATCTAACCCCGTGCTCTACCTGTCCTGGGAGTTTTTGATGGGGACAGTGTAGAGGGAGCTTTACTCTACATCTAACCCCGTGCTGTACCTGTCCTGGGAGTGTTTGATGGGGGACAGTGTAGCGGGAGCTTTACTCTGCATCTAACCCCGTGCTGTATCTGTCCTGGGAGTGTTTGATGGGGACAATGTAGAGGGAGCTTTACTCTGTATCTAACCCCGTGCTGTACCTGTCCTGGGAGTGTTTGATGGGGACAGTGTAGAGGGAGGTTTACTCTGTATCTAACCCCGTGCTGTACCTGTCCTGGGAGTTTTTGATGGGGACAGAGTAGAGGGAGCTTTACTCTGTATCTAACCCCGTGCTGTACCTGTCCTGGGAGTGTTTGATGGGGACAGTGTAGAGGGAGCTTTACTCTGGATCAAACCCCGTGCTGCACCTGTCCGGGGAGTGTTTGATGGGGACAGTGTGGATGGAGCTTTACTTTGTACCGAAACGCGTGCTGTACCTCTCCTGAGAATGTTTGATGGGACAGTGAAGATGGAGCTTTACTCTGCATCTAACCCCGTGCTGTCCCTGTCCTGGGAGTGTTTGATGGGGGACAGTGTAGAGGAAGCTTTACTGCATCTAACCCCGTGCTGTATCTGTCCTGGGAGTGTTTGATGGGGGACAGTGTAGAGGGAACTTTACTCTGTATCTAACCCCGTGCTGTACCTGTCCAGGGTGTGTTTGATGGGGGACAATGTAGAGGGAGCTTTACTCTGTATCTAACCCCGTGCTATACCTGTCCAGGGTGTGTTTGATGGGGGACAATGTAGAGGGAGCTTTACTCTGTATCTAACCCCGTGCTGTACCTGTCCAGGGTGTGTTTGATGGGGGACAATGTAGAGGGAGCTTTACTCTGTATCTAACCCCGTGCTGTACCTGTCCAGGGTGTGTTTGATGGGGGACAATGTAGAGGGAGCTTTACTCTGTATCTAACCCCGTGCTGTACCTGTCCAGGGTGTGTTTGATGGGGGACAATGTAGAGGGAGCTTTACTCTGTATCTAACCCCGTGCTGTACTTGTCCAGGGTGTGTTTGATGGGGGACAATGTAGAGGGAGCTTTACTCTGCATCTAACCCCGTGCTGTACCTGTCCTGGGAGTGTTTGATGGGGGACAGTGTAGAGGGAGCTTTACTCTGTATCTAACCCCGTGCTGTACCTGTCCAGGGTGTGTTTGATGGGGGACAATGTAGAGGGAGCTTTACTCTGCATCTAACCCGTGCTGTACCTGTCCTGGGAGTGTTTGATGGGGACAGTGTAGAGGGAGCTTTACTCTGAATCTAACCCCGTGCTGTATCTGTCCTGGGAGTGTTTGATGGGGACAGTGTAGAGGAAGCTTTACTCTGCATCTAACCCCGTGCTGTACCTGTCCTGGGAGTGTTTGATGGGGGACAGTGTAGAGGGACCTTTACTCTGTATCTCACCCCGTGCTGTATCTGTCCTGGGAGTGTTTGATGGGGGACAGTGTAGAGGAAGCTTTACTCTGCATCTAACCCCGTGCTCTACCTGTCCTGGGAGTTTTTGATGGGGACAGTGTAGAGGGAGCTTTACTCTGCATCTAACCCCGTGCTGTACCTGTCCTGGGAGTGTTTGATGGGGGACAGTGCAGAGGGAGCTTTACTCTGCATCTAACCCCGTGCTGTATCTGTCCTGGGAGTGTTTGATGGGGACAATGTAGAGGGAGCTTTACTCTGTATCTAACCCCGTGCTGTACCTGTCCTGGGAGTGTTTGATGGGGACAGTGTAGAGGGAGGTTTACTCTGTATCTAACCCCGTGCTGTACCTGTCCTGGGAGTTTTTGATGGGGACAGAGTAGAGGGAGCTTTACTCTGTATCTAACCCCGTGCTGTACCTGTCCTGGGAGTGTTTGATGGGGACAGTGTAGAGGGAGCTTTACTCTGGATCTAACCCCGTGCTGCACCTGTCCGGGGAGTGTTTGATGGGGACAGTGTGGATGGAGCTTTACTTTGTACCGAAACGCGTGCTGTACCTCTCCTGAGAATGTTTGATGGGACAGTGTAGATGGAGCTTTACTCTGCATCTAACCCCGTGCTGTCCCTGTCCTGGGAGTGTTTGATGGGGGACAGTGTAGAGGAAGCTTTACTGCATCTAACCCCGTGCTGTATCTGTCCTGGGAGTGTTTGATGGGGGACAGTGTAGAGGGAGCTTTACTCTGCATGAAACCCCGTGCTGTATCTGTCCAGGGAGTGTTTGATGGGGGACAGTGTAGAGGGAGCTTTACTCTGTATCTAACCCCGTGCTGTACCTGTCCAGGGTGTGTTTGATGGGGGACAATGTAGAGGGAGCTTTACTCTGTATCTAACCCCGTGCTGTACCTGTCCAGGGTGTGTTTGATGGGGGACAATGTAGAGGGAGCTTTACTCTGTATCTAACCCCGTGCTGTACTTGTCCAGGGTGTGTTTGATGGGGGACAATGTAGAGGGAGCTTTACTCTGCATCTAACCCCGTGCTGTACCTGTCCTGGGAGTGTTTGATGGGGGACAGTGTAGAGGGAGCTTTACTCTGTATCTAACCCCGTGCTGTACCTGTCCAGGGTGTGTTTGATGGGGGACAATGTAGAGGGAGCTTTACTCTGCATCGAACACCGTGCTGTCCCTGTCCTGGGAGTGTTTGATGGGGACAGTGTAGAGGGAGCTTTACTCTGTATCTAACCCCGTGCTGTATCTGTCCTGGGAGTGTTTGATGGGGACAGTGTAGAGGAAGCTTTACTCTGCATCTAACCCCGTGCTGTACCTGTCCTGGGAGTGTTTGATGGGGGACAGTGTAGAGGGAGCTTTACTCTGTATCTCACCCCGTGCTGTATCTGTCCTGGGAGTGTTTGATGGGGGACAGTGTAGAGGATGCTTTACTCTGCATCTAACCCCGTGCTGTACCTGTCCTGGGAGTTTTTGATGGGGACAGTGTAGAGGGAGCTTTACTCTGCATCTAACCCCGTGCTGGACCTGTCCTGGGAGTGTTTGATGGGGGACAGTGTAGAGGGAGCTTTACTCTGCATCTAACCCCGTGCTGTATCTGTCCTGGGAGTGTTTGATGGGGACAATGTAGAGGGAGCTTTACTCTGCATCTAACCCCGTGCTGTATCTGTCCTGGGAGTGTTTGATGGGGACAATGTAGAGGGAGCTTTACTCTGCATCTATCCCCGTGCTGTACCTGTCCTGGGAGTGTTTGATGGGGGACAGTGTAGAGGGAGCTTTACTCTGCATCTAACCCCGTGCTGTACCTGTCCTGGGAGTGTTTGATGGGGGACAGTGTAGTGGGAGCTTTACTCTGCATCTAACCCCGTGCTGTACCTGTCCTGGGAGTGTTTGATGGGGACAGTGTAGAGGAAGCTTTACTCTGTATCTAACCCCGTGCTGTATCTGTCCAGGGAGTGTTTGATGGGGACAGTGTAGAGGGAGCTTTACTCTGCATCTAACCCCATGCTGTACCTGTCCTGGGAGTGTTTGATGGGGACAGTGTAGAGGGAGCTTTACTCTGCATCTAACCCCGTGCTCTACCTGTCCTGGGTGTGTTTGATGGGGACAGTGTAGAGGGAGCTTTACTCTGCATCTAACCCCGTGCTCTACCTGTCCTGGGTGTGTTTGATGGGGGACAGTGTCGAGGGAGCTTTACTCTGTATCGAACCCCGTGCTGTATCTGTCCTGGGAGTGTTTGATGGGGGACAGTGTCGAGGGAGCTTTACTCTGCATCTAACCCCGTGCTGTATCTGTCCTGGGAGTGTTTGATGGGGCCAGTGTAGAGGGAGCTTTACTCTGTATCTAACCCCGTGCTGTACCTGTCCTGGGAGTGTTTGATGGGGACAGTGTAGAGGGAGCTTTACTCTGTATCTAACCCCGTGCTGTACCTGTCCTGGGAGTGTTTGATGGGGACAGTGTAGAGGAAGCTTTACTCTGTATGTAACCCCGTGCTGTACCTGTCCTGGGAGTGTTTGATGGGGACAGTGTAGAGGAAGCTTTACTCTGCATCTAACCCCGTGCTGTACCTGTCCTGGGAGTGTTTGATGGGGGACAGTGTCGAGGCAGCTTTACTCTGTATCTAACCCCGTGCTGTACCTGTCCTGGGAGTGTTTGATGGGGACAGTGTAGAGGGAGCTTTACTCTGCATCTAACCCCGTGCTGTATCTGTCCTGGGAGTGTTTGATGGGGGACAATGTAGAGGAAGCTTTACTGTGCATCTAACCCCGTGCTGTACCTGTCCTGGGAGTGTTTGATGGGGGACAGTGTAGAGGAAGCTTTACTCTGTATCTAACCCCGTGCTGTATCTGTCCTGGGAGTGTTTGATGGGGGACAGTGTAGAGGAAGCTTTACTCTGCATCTAACCCCGTGCTGTACCTGTCCTGGGAGTGTTTGATGGGGACAGTGTAGAGGGAGCTTTACTCTGCATCTAACCCCGTGCTGTACCTGTCCTGGGAGTGTTTGATGGGGGACAGTGTAGAGGGAGCTTTACTCTGCATCTAACCCCGTGCTGTATCTGTCCTGGGAGTGTTTGATGGGGACAATGTAGAGGGAGCTTTACTCTGCATCTAACCCCGTGCTGTATCTGTCCTGGGAGTGTTTGATGGGGACAATGTAGAGGGAGCTTTACTCTGCATCTATCCCCGTGCTGTACCTGTCCTGGGAGTGTTTGATGGGGACAGTGTAGAGGGAGCTTTACTCTGCATCTAACCCCGTGCTGTATCTGTCCTGGGAGTGTTTGATGGGGGACAATGTAGAGGAAGCTTTACTCTGCATCTAACCCCGTGCTGTACCTGTCCTGGGAGTGTTTGATGGGGGACAGTGTAGAGGGAGCTTTACTCTGTATCTAACCCCGTGCTGTACCTGTCCAGGGTGTGTTTGATGGGGGACAATGTAGAGGGAGCTTTACTCTGTATCTAACCCCGTGCTGTATCTGTCCTGGGAGTGTTTGATGGGGGACAGTGTAGAGGAAGCTTTACTCTGCATGTAACCCCGTGCTGTATCTGTCCTGGGAGTGTTTGATGGGGACAGTGTCGAGGAAGCTTTACTCTGCATCTAACCCCGTGCTGTACCTGTCCTGGGAGTGTTTGATGGGGGACAATGTAGAGGGAGCTTTACTCTGTATCTAACCCCGTGCTGTATCTGTCCTGGGAGTGTTTGATGGGGACAGTGTAGAGGGAGCTTTATTCTGTATCTAACCCCGTGCTGTATCTGTCCTGGGAGTGTTTGATGGGGACAGTGTCGAGGAAGCTTTACTCTGTATCTAACCCCGTGCTGTATCTGTCCTGGGAGTGTTTGATGGGGACAGTGTTGAGGAAGCTTTCCTCTGCATCTAACCCCGTGCTGTCCCTGTCCTGGGAGTGTTTGATGGGGGACAGTGTAGAGGGAGCTTTACTCTGTATCTAACCCCGTGCTGTATCTGTCCTGGGAGTGTTTGATGGGGGACAGTGTAGAGGAAGCTTTACTCTGCATCTAACCCCGTGCTGTACCTGTCCTGGGAGTGTTTGATGGGGACAGTGTAGAGGGAGCTTTACTCTGCATCTAACCCCGTGCTGTACCTGTCCTGGGAGTGTTTGATGGGGGACAGAGTAGAGGGAGCTTTACTCTGCATCTAACCCCGTGCTGTATCTGTCCTGGGAGTGTTTGATGGGGACAATGTAGAGGGAGCTTTACTCTGCATCGAACCCCGTGCTGTATCTGTCCTGGGAGTGTTTGATGGGGACAATGTAGAGGGAGCTTTACTCTGCATCTATCCCCGTGCTGTACCTGTCCTGGGAGTGTTTGATCCGGGACAGTGTAGAGGGAGCGTTACTCTGCATCTAACCCCGTGCTGTACCTGTCCTGGGAGTGTTTGATGGGGGACAGTGTCGAGGGAGCTTTACTCTGCATCTAACCCCGTGCTGTACCTGTCCTGGGAGTGTTTGATGGGGACAGTGTAGAGGGAGCTTTACTCTGCATCTAACCCCATGCTGTACCTGTCCTGGGAGTGTTTGATGGGGACAGTGTAGAGGGAGCTTTACTCTGCATCTAACCCCGTGCTCTACCTGTCCTGGGTGTGTTTGATGGGGACAGTGCAGAGGGAGCTTTACTCTGCATCTAACCCCGTGCTCTACCTGTCCTGGGTGTGTTTGATGGGGGACAGTGTCGACGGAGCTTTACTCTGTATCGAACCCCGTGCTGTATCTGTCCTGGGAGTGTTTGATGGGGGACAGTGTCGAGGGAGCTTTACTCTGCATCTCACCCCGTGCTGTATCTGGCCTGGGAGTGTTTGATGGGGACAGTGTAGAGGGAGCTTTACTCTGTATCTAACCCCGTGCTGTACCTGTCCTGGGAGTGTTTGATGGGGACAGTGTAGAGGGAGCTTTACTCTGTATCTAACCCCGTGCTGTACCTGTCCTGGGAGTGTTTGATGGGGACAGTGTAGAGGAAGCTTTACTCTGTATCTAACCCCGTGCTGTACCTGTCCTGGGAGTGTTTGATGGGGACAGTGTAGAGGAAGCTTTACTCTGCATCTAACCCCGTGCTGTACCTGTCCTGGGAGTGTTGATGGGGGACAGTGTCGAGGCAGCTTTACTCTGTATCTAACGCCGTGCTGTACCTGTCCTGGGAGTGTTTGATGGGGACAGTGTAGAGGGAGCTTTACTCTGCATCTAAACCCGTGCTGTATCTGTCCTGGGAGTGTTTGATGGGGGACAATGTAGAGGAAGCTTTACTCTGTATCTAACCCCGTGCTGTACCTGTCCTGGGAGTGTTTGATGGGAGACAGTGTAGAGGAAGCTTTACTCTGTATCTAACCCCGTGCTGTATCTGTCCTGGGAGTGTTTGATGGGGGACAGTGTAGAGGAAGCTTTACTCTGCATCTAACCCCGTGCTGTACCTGTCCTGGGAGTGTTTGATGGGGACAGTGTAGAGGGAGCTTTACTCTGCATCTAACCCCGTGCTGTACCTGTCCTGGGAGTGTTTGATGGGGGACAGTGTAGAGGGAGCTTTACTCTGCATCTAACCCCGTGCTGTATCTGTCCTGGGAGTGTTTGATGGGGACAATGTAGAGGGAGCTTTACTCTGCATCTAACCCCGTGCTGTATCTGTCCTGGGAGTGTTTGATGGGGACAATGTAGAGGGAGCTTTACTCTGCATCTATCCCCGTGCTGTACCTGTCCTGGGAGTGTTTGATGAGGGACAGTGCAGAGGGAGCTTTACTCTGCATCTAACCCCGTGCTGTACCTGTCCTGGGAGTGTTTGATGGGGGACAGTGTAGAGGGAGCTTTACTCTGCATCTAACCCCGTGCTGTACCTGTCCTGGGAGTGTTTGATGGGGACAGTGGAGAGGAAGCTTTACTCTGTATCTAACCCCGTGCTGTATCTGTCCAGGGAGTGTTTGATGGGGACAGTGTAGAGGGAGCTTTACTCTGCATCTAACCCCATGCTGTACCTGTCCTGGGAGTGATTGATGGGGACAGTTTAGAGGGAGCTTTACTCTGCATCTAACCCCGTGCTCTACCTGTCCTGGGTGTGTTTGATGGGGACAGTGTAGAGGGAGCTTTACTCTGCATCTAACCCCGTGCTCTACCTGTCCTGGGTGTGTTTGATGGGGGACAGTGTCGAGGGAGCTTTACTCTGTATCTAACCCCGTGCTGTATCTGTCCTGGGAGTGTTTGATGGGGACAGTGTAGAGGGAGCTTTACTCTGCATCTAACCCCGTGCTGTATCTGTCCTGGGAGTGTTTGATGGGGGACAATGTAGAGGAAGCTTTACTCTGCATCTAACCCCGTGCTGTACCTGTCCTGGGAGTGTTTGATGGGGGACAGTGTAGAGGAAGCTTTACTCTGTATCTAACCCCGTGCTGTATCTGTCCTGGGAGTGTTTGATGGGGGACAGTGTAGAGGAAGCTTTACTCTGCATCTAACCCCGTGCTGTACCTGTCCTGGGTGTGTTTGATGGGGACAGTGTAGAGGGAGCTTTACTCTGCATCTAACCCCGTGCTGTACCTGTCCTGGGAGTGTTTGATGGGGGACAGTGTAGAGGGAGCTTTACTCTGCATCTAACCCCGTGCTGTATCTGTCCTGGGAGTGTTTGATGGGGACAATGTAGAGGGAGCTTTACTCTGCATCTAACCCCGTGCTGTATCTGTCCTGGGAGTGTTTGATGGGGACAATGTAGAGGGAGCTTTACTCTGCATCTATCCCCGTGCTGTACCTGTCCTGGGAGTGTTTGATGGGGACAGTGTAGAGGGAGCTTTACTCTGCATCTAACCCCGTGCTGTATCTGTCCTGGGAGTGTTTGATGGGGGACAATGTAGAGGAAGCTTTACTCTGCATCTAACCCCGTGCTGTACCTGTCCTGGGAGTGTTTGATGGGGGACAGTGTAGAGGGAGCTTTACTCTGTATCTAACCCCGTGCTGTACCTGTCCAGGGTGTGTTTGATGGGGGACAATGTAGAGGGAGCTTTACTCTGTATCTAACCCCGTGCTGTATCTGTCCTGGGAGTGTTTGATGGGGGACAGTGTAGAGGAAGCTTTACTCTGCATCTAACCCCGTGCTGTATCTGTCCTGGGAGTGTTTGATGGGGACAGTGTCGAGGAAGCTTTACTCTGCATCTAACCCCGTGCTGTACCTGTCCTGGGAGTGTTTGATGGGGGACAATGTAGAGGGAGTTTACTCTGTATCTAACCCCGTGCTGTATCTGTCCTGGGATTGTTTGATGGGGACAGTGTAGAGGGAGCTTTACTCTGTATCTAACCCCGTGCTGTATCTGTCCTGGGAGTGTTTGATGGGGACAGTGTCGAGGAAGCTTTACTCTGTATCTAACCCCGTGCTGTATCTGTCCTGGGAGTGTTTGATGGGGACAGTGTTGAGGAAGCTTTCCTCTGCATCTAACCCCGTGCTGTCCCTGTCCTGGGAGTGTTTGATGGGGGACAGTGTAGAGGGAGCTTTACTCTGTATCTAACCCCGTGCTGTAACTGTCCTGGGAGTGTTTGATGGGGGACAGTGTAGAGGAAGCTTTACTCTGCATCTAACCCCGTGCTGTACCTGTCCTGGGAGTGTTTGATGGGGACAGTGTAGAGGGAGCTTTACTCTGCATCTAACCCCGTGCTGTACCTGTCCTGGGAGTGTTTGATGGGGGACAGAGTAGAGGGAGCTTTACTCTGCATCTAACCCCGTGCTGTATCTGTCCTGGGAGTGTTTGATGGGGACAATGTAGAGGGAGCTTTACTCTGCATCGAACCCCGTGCTGTATCTGTCCTGGGAGTGTTTGATGGGGACAATGGAGAGGGAGCTTTACTCTGCATCTATCCCCGTGCTGTACCTGTCCTGGGAGTGTTTGATCCGGGACAGTGTAGAGGGAGCGTTACTCTGCATCTAACCCCGTGCTGTACCTGTCCTGGGAGTGTTTGATGGGGGACAGTGTCGAGGGAGCTTTACTCTGCATCTAACCCCGTGCTGTACCTGTCCTGGGAGTGTTTGATGGGGACAGTGTAGAGGGAGCTTTACTCTGTATCTAACCCCGTGCTGTATCTGTCCAGGGAGTGTTTGATGGGGACAGTGTAGAGGGAGCTTTACTCTGCATCTAACCCCATGCTGTCCCTGTCCTGGGAGTGTTTGATGGGGACAGTGTAGAGGGAGCTTTACTCTGCATCTAACCCCGTGCTCTACCTGTCCTGGGTGTGTTTGATGGGGACAGTGCAGAGGGAGCTTTACTCTGCATCTAACCCCGTGCTCTACCTGTCCTGGGTGTGTTTGATGGGGGACAGTGTCGAGGGAGCTTTACTCTGTATCGAACCCCGTGCTGTCCCTGTCCTGGGAGTGTTTGATGGGGACAGTGTAGAGGGAGCTTTACTCTGCATCTAACCCCGTGCTCTACCTGTCCTGGGTGTGTTTGATGGGGACAGTGTAGAGGAAGCTTTACTCTGCATCTAACCCCGTGCTGTACCTGTCCTGGGAGTGTTGATGGGGGACAGTGTCGAGGCAGCTTTACTCTGTATCTAACGCCGTGCTGTACCTGTCCTGGGAGTGTTTGATGGGGACAGTGTAGAGGGAGCTTTACTCTGCATCTAAACCCGTGCTGTATCTGTCCTGGGAGTGTTTGATGGGGGACAATGTAGAGGAAGCTTTACTCTGTATCTAACCCCGTGCTGTACCTGTCCTGGGAGTGTTTGATGGGGGACAGTGTAGAGGAAGCTTTACTCTGTATCTAACCCCGTGCTGTGTCTGTCCTGGGAGTGTTTGATGGGGGACAGTGTAGAGGAAGCTTTACTCTGCATCTAACCCCGTGCTGTACCTGTCCTGGGAGTGTTTGATGGGGACAGTGTAGAGGGAGCTTTACTCTGCATCTAACCCCGTGCTGTACCTGTCCTGGGAGTGTTTGATGGGGGACAGTGTAGAGGGAGCTTTACTCTGCATCTAACCCCGTGCTGTATCTGTCCTGGGAGTGTTTGATGGGGACAATGTAGAGGGAGCTTTACTCTGCATCTAACCCCGTGCTGTATCTGTCCTGGGAGTGTTTGATGGGGACAATGTAGAGGGAGCTTTACTCTGCATCTATCCCCGTGCTGTACCTGTCCTGGGAGTGTTTGATGGGGGACAGTGTAGAGGGAGCTTTACTCTGCATCTAACCCCGTGCTGTACCTGTCCTGGGAGTGTTTGATGGGGGACAGTGTAGAGGGAGCTTTACTCTGCATCTAACCCCGTGCTGTACCTGTCCTGGGAGTGTTTGATGGGGACAGTGGAGAGGAAGCTTTACTCTGTATCTAACCCCGTGCTGTATCTGTCCAGGGAGTGTTTGATGGGGACAGTGTAGAGGGAGCTTTACTCTGCATCTAACCCCATGCTGTACCTGTCCTGGGAGTGATTGATGGGGACAGTTTAGAGGGAGCTTTACTCTGCATCTAACCCCGTGCTCTACCTGTCCTGGGTGTGTTTGATGGGGACAGTGTAGAGGGAGCTTTACTCTGCATCTAACCCCGTGCTCTACCTGTCCTGGGTGTGTTTGATGGGGGACAGTGTCGAGGGAGCTTTACTCTGTATCTAACCCCGTGCTGTATCTGTCCTGGGAGTGTTTGATGGGGACAGTGTAGAGGGAGCTTTACTCTGCATCTAACCCCGTGCTGTATCTGTCCTGGGAGTGTTTGATGGGGGACAATGTAGAGGAAGCTTTACTCTGCATCTAACCCCGTGCTGTACCTGTCCTGGGAGTGTTTGATGGGGGACAGTGTAGAGGAAGCTTTACTCTGTATCTAACCCCGTGCTGTATCTGTCCTGGGAGTGTTTGATGGGGGACAGTGTAGAGGAAGCTTTACTCTGCATCTAACCCCGTGCTGTACCTGTCCTGGGAGTGTTTGATGGGGACAGTGTAGAGGGAGCTTTACTCTGCATCTAACCCCGTGCTGTACCTGTCCTGGGAGTGTTTGATGGGGGACAGTGTAGAGGGAGCTTTACTCTGCATCTAACCCCGTGCTGTATCTGTCCTGGGAGTGTTTGATGGGGACAATGTAGAGGGAGCTTTACTCTGCATCTAACCCCGTGCTGTATCTGTCCTGGGAGTGTTTGATGGGGACAATGTAGAGGGAGCTTTACTCTGCATCTATCCCCGTGCTGTACCTGTCCTGGGAGTGTTTGATGGGGACAGTGTAGAGGGAGCTTTACTCTGCATCTAACCCCGTGCTGTATCTGTCCTGGGAGTGTTTGATGGGGGACAATGTAGAGGAAGCTTTACTCTGCATCTAACCCCGTGCTGTACCTGTCCTGGGAGTGTTTGATGGGGGACAGTGTAGAGGGAGCTTTACTCTGTATCTAACCCCGTGCTGTACCTGTCCAGGGTGTGTTTGATGGGGGACAATGTAGAGGGAGCTTTACTCTGTATCTAACCCCGTGCTGTATCTGTCCTGGGAGTGTTTGATGGGGACAGTGTCGAGGAAGCTTTACTCTGCATCTAACCCCGTGCTGTACCTGTCCTGGGAGTGTTTGATGGGGGACAATGTAGAGGGAGTTTACTCTGTATCTAACCCCGTGCTGTATCTGTCCTGGGATTGTTTGATGGGGACAGTGTAGAGGGAGCTTTACTCTGTATCTAACCCCGTGCTGTATCTGTCCTGGGAGTGTTTGATGGGGACAGTGTCGAGGAAGCTTTACTCTGTATCTAACCCCGTGCTGTATCTGTCCTGGGAGTGTTTGATGGGGACAGTGTTGAGGAAGCTTTCCTCTGCATCTAACCCCGTGCTGTCCCTGTCCTGGGAGTGTTTGATGGGGGACAGTGTAGAGGGAGCTTTACTCTGTATCTAACCCCGTGCTGTAACTGTCCTGGGAGTGTTCGATGGGGGACAGTGTAGAGGAAGCTTTACTCTGCATCTAACCCCGTGCTGTACCTGTCCTGGGAGTGTTTGATGGGGACAGTGTAGAGGGAGCTTTACTCTGCATCTAACCCCGTGCTGTACCTGTCCTGGGAGTGTTTGATGGGGGACAGAGTAGAGGGAGCTTTACTCTGCATCTAACCCCGTGCTGTATCTGTCCTGGGAGTGTTTGATGGGGACAATGTAGAGGGAGCTTTACTCTGCATCGAACCCCGTGCTGTATCTGTCCTGGGAGTGTTTGATGGGGACAATGGAGAGGGAGCTTTACTCTGCATCTATCCCCGTGCTGTACCTGTCCTGGGAGTGTTTGATCCGGGACAGTGTAGAGGGAGCGTTACTCTGCATCTAACCCCGTGCTGTACCTGTCCTGGGAATGTTTGATGGGGGACAGTGTCGAGGGAGCTTTACTCTGCATCTAACCCCGTGCTGTACCTGTCCTGGGAGTGTTTGATGGGGACAGTGTAGAGGGAGCTTTACTCTGTATCTAACCCCGTGCTGTATCTGTCCAGGGAGTGTTTGATGGGGACAGTGTAGAGGGAGCTTTACTCTGCATCTAACCCCATGCTGTCCCTGTCCTGGGAGTGTTTGATGGGGACAGTGCAGAGGGAGCTTTACTCTGCATCTAACCCCGTGCTCTACCTGTCCTGGGTGTGTTTGATGGGGACAGTGCAGAGGGAGCTTTACTCTGCATCTAACCCCGTGCTCTACCTGTCCTGGGTGTGTTTGATGGGGGACAGTGTCGAGGGAGCTTTACTCTGTATCGAACCCCGTGCTGTATCTGTCCTGGGAGTGTTTGATGGGGGACAGTGTCGAGGGAGCTTTACTCTGCATCTCACCCCGTGCTGTATCTGGCCTGGGAGTGTTTGATGGGGACAGTGTAGAGGGAGCTTTACTCTGTATCTAACCCCGTGCTGTACCTGTCCTGGGAGTGTTTGATGGGGACAGTGTAGAGGGAGCTTTACTCTGTATCTAACCCCGTGCTGTACCTGTCCTGGGAGTGTTTGATGGGGACAGTGTAGAGGAAGCTTTACTCTGTATCTAACCCCGTGCTGTACCTGTCCTGGGAGTGTTTGATGGGGACAGTGTAGAGGAAGCTTTACTCTGCATCTAACCCCGTGCTGTACCTGTCCTGGGAGTGTTTGATGGGGACAATGTAGAGGGAGCTTTACTCTGCATCTATCCCCGTGCTGTACCTGTCCTGGGAGTGTTTGATGGGGACAGTGTAGAGGGAGCTTTACTCTGCATCTAACCCCGTGCTGTATCTGTCCTGGGAGTGTTTGATGGGGGACAATGTAGAGGAAGCTTTACTCTGCATCTAACCCCGTGCTGTACCTGTCCTGGCAGTGTTTGATGGGGGACAGTGTAGAGGGAGCTTTACTCTGTATCTAACCCCGTGCTGTACCTGTCCAGGGTGTGTTTGATGGGGGACAATGTAGAGGGAGCTTTACTCTGTATCTAACCCCGTGCTGTATCTGTCCTGGGAGTGTTTGATGGGGGACAGTGTAGAGGAAGCTTTACTCTGCATCTAACCCCGTGCTGTATCTGTCCTGGGAGTGTTTGATGGGGACAGTGTCGAGGAAGCTTTACTCTGCATCTAACCCCGTGCTGTACCTGTCCTGGGAGTGTTTGATGGGGGACAATGTAGAGGGAGCGTTACTCTGTATCTAACCCCGTGCTGTATCTGTCCTGGGAGTGTTTGATGGGGACAGTGTAGAGGGAGCTTTACTCTGTATCTAACCCCGTGCTGTATCTGTCCTGGGAGTGTTTGATGGGGACAGTGTCGAGGAAGCTTTACTCTGTATCTAACCCCGTGCTGTATCTGTCCTGGGAGTGTTTGATGGGGACAGTGTTGAGGAAGCTTTCCTCTGCATCTAACCCCGTGCTGTCCCTGTCCTGGGAGTGTTTGATGGGGGACAGTGTAGACGGAGCTTTACTCTGTATCTAACCCCGTGCTGTATCTGTCCTGGGGGTGTTTGATGGGGGACAGTGTAGAGGAAGCTTTACTCTGCATCTAACCCCGTGCTGTACCTGTCCTGGGAGTGTTTGATGGGGACAGTGTAGAGGGAGCTTTACTCTGCATCTAACCCCGTGCTGTACCTGTCCTGGGAGTGTTTGATGGGGGACAGAGTAGAGGGAGCTTTACTCTGCATCTAACCCCGTGCTGTATCTGTCCTGGGAGTGTTTGATGGGGACAATGTAGAGGGAGCTTTACTCTGCATCGAACCCCGTGCTGTATCTGTCCTGGGAGTGTTTGATGGGGACAATGGAGAGGGAGCTTTACTCTGCATCTATCCCCGTGCTGTACCTGTCCTGGGAGTGTTTGATCCGGGACAGTGTAGAGGGAGCGTTACTCTGCATCTAACCCCGTGCTGTACCTGTCCTGGGAGTGTTTGATGGGGGACAGTGTCGAGGGAGCTTTACTCTGCATCTAACCCCGTGCTGTACCTGTCCTGGGAGTGTTTGATGGGGACAGTGTAGAGGGAGCTTTACTCTGTATCTAACCCCGTGCTGTATCTGTCCAGGGAGTGTTTGATGGGGACAGTGTAGAGGGAGCTTTACTCTGCATCTAACCCCATGCTGTACCTGTCCTGGGAGTGTTTGATGGGGACAGTGTAGAGGGAGCTTTACTCTGCATCTAACCCCGTGCTCTACCTGTCCTGGGTGTGTTTGATGGGGACAGTGCAGAGGGAGCTTTACTCTGCATCTAACCCCGTGCTCTACCTGTCCTGGGTGTGTTTGATGGGGGACAGTGTCGAGGGAGCTTTACTCTGTATCGAACCCCGTGCTGTATCTGTCCTGGGAGTGTTTGATGGGGGACAGTGTCGAGGGAGCTTTACTCTGCATCTCACCCCGTGCTGTATCTGGCCTGGGAGTGTTTGATGGGGACAGTGTAGAGGGAGCTTTACTCTGTATCTAACCCCGTGCTGTACCTGTCCTGGGAGTGTTTGATGGGGACAGTGTAGAGGGAGCTTTACTCTGTATCTAACCCCGTGCTGTACCTGTCCTGGGAGTGTTTGATGGGGACAGTGTAGAGGAAGCTTTACTCTGTATCTAACCCCGTGCTGTACCTGTCCTGGGAGTGTTTGATGGGGACAGTGTAGAGGAAGCTTTACTCTGCATCTAACCCCGTGCTGTACCTGTCCTGGGAGTGTTGATGGGGGACAGTGTCGAGGCAGCTTTACTCTGTATCTAACGCCGTGCTGTACCTGTCCTGGGAGTGTTTGATGGGGACAGTGTAGAGGGAGCTTTACTCTGCATCTAACCCCGTGCTGTATCTGTCCTGGGAGTGTTTGATGGGGGACAATGTAGAGGAAGCTTTACTCTGTATCTAACCCCGTGCTGTACCTGTCCTGGGAGTGTTTGATGGGGGACAGTGTAGAGGAAGCTTTACTCTGTATCTAACCCCGTGCTGTATCTGTCCTGGGAGTGTTTGATGGGGGACAGTGTAGAGGAAGCTTTACTCTGCATCTAACCCCGTGCTGTACCTGTCCTGGGAGTGTTTGATGGGGACAGTGTAGAGGGAGATTTACTCTGCATCTAACCCCGTGCTGTACCTGTCCTGGGAGTGTTTGATGGGGGACAGTGTAGAGGGAGCTTTACTCTGCATCTAACCCCGTGCTGTATCTGTCCTGGGAGTGTTTGATGGGGACAATGTAGAGGGAGCTTTACTCTGCATCTAACCCCGTGCTGTATCTGTCCTGGGAGTGTTTGATGGGGACAATGTAGAGGGAGCTTTACTCTGCATCTATCCCCGTGCTGTACCTGTCCTGGGAGTGTTTGATGGGGGACAGTGTAGAGGGAGCTTTACTCTGCATCTAACCCCGTGCTGTACCTGTCCTGGGAGTGTTTGATGGGGGACAGTGTAGAGGGAGCTTTACTCTGCATCTAACCCCGTGCTGTACCTGTCCTGGGAGTGTTTGATGGGGACAGTGGAGAGGAAGCTTTACTCTGTATCGAACCCCGTGCTGTATCTGTCCAGGGAGTGTTTGATGGGGACAGTGTAGAGGGAGCTTTACTCTGCATCTAACCCCATGCTGTACCTGTCCTGGGAGTGATTGATGGGGACAGTTTAGAGGGAGCTTTACTCTGCATCTAACCCCGTGCTCTACCTGTCCTGGGTGTGTTTGATGGGGACAGTGTAGAGGGAGCTTTACTCTGCATCTAACCCCGTGCTCTACCTGTCCTGGGTGTGTTTGATGGGGGACAGTGTCGAGGGAGCTTTACTCTGTATCTAACCCCGTGCTGTATCTGTCCTGGGAGTGTTTGATGGGGACAGTGTAGAGGGAGCTTTACTCTGCATCTAACCCCGTGCTGTATCTGTCCTGGGAGTGTTTGATGGGGGACAATGTAGAGGAAGCTTTACTCTGCATCTAACCCCGTGCTGTACCTGTCCTGGGAGTGTTTGATGGGGGACAGTGTAGAGGAAGCTTTACTCTGTATCTAACCCCGTGCTGTATCTGTCCTGGGAGTGTTTGATGGGGGACAGTGTAGAGGAAGCTTTACTCTGCATCTAACCCCGTGCTGTACCTGTCCTGGGAGTGTTTGATGGGGACAGTGTAGAGGGAGCTTTACTCTGCATCTAACCCCGTGCTGTACCTGTCCTGGGAGTGTTTGATGGGGGACAGTGTAGAGGGAGCTTTACTCTGCATCTAACCCCGTGCTGTATCTGTCCTGGGAGTGTTTGATGGGGACAATGTAGAGGGAGCTTTACTCTGCATCTAACCCCGTGCTGTATCTGTCCTGGGAGTGTTTGATGGGGACAATGTAGAGGGAGCTTTACTCTGCATCTATCCCCGTGCTGTACCTGTCCTGGGAGTGTTTGATGGGGACAGTGTAGAGGGAGCTTTACTCTGCATCTAACCCCGTGCTGTATCTGTCCTGGGAGTGTTTGATGGGGGACAATGTAGAGGAAGCTTTACTCTGCATCTAACCCCGTGCTGTACCTGTCCTGGGAGTGTTTGATGGGGGACAGTGTAGAGGGAGCTTTACTCTCTATCTAACCCCGTGCTGTACCTGTCCAGGGTGTGTTTGATGGGGGACAATGTAGAGGGAGCTTTACTCTGTATCTAACCCCGTGCTGTATCTGTCCTGGGAGTGTTTGATGGGGGACAGTGTAGAGGAAGCTTTACTCTGCATCTAACCCCGTGCTGTATCTGTCCTGGGAGTGTTTGATGGGGACAGTGTCGAGGAAGCTTTACTCTGCATCTAACCCCGTGCTGTACCTGTCCTGGGAGTGTTTGATGGGGGACAATGTAGAGGGAGTTTACTCTGTATCTAACCCCGTGCTGTATCTGTCCTGGGATTGTTTGATGGGGACAGTGTAGAGGGAGCTTTACTCTGTATCTAACCCCGTGCTGTATCTGTCCTGGGAGTGTTTGATGGGGACAGTGTCGAGGAAGCTTTACTCTGTATCTAACCCCGTGCTGTATCTGTCCTGGGAGTGTTTGATGGGGACAGTGTTGAGGAAGCTTTCCTCTGCATCTAACCCCGTGCTGTCCCTGTCCTGGGAGTGTTTGATGGGGGACAGTGTAGAGGGAGCTTTACTCTGTATCTAACCCCGTGCTGTATCTGTCCTGGGAGTGTTTGATGGGGGACAGTGTAGAGGAAGCTTTACTCTGCATCTAACCCCGTGCTGTACCTGTCCTGGGAGTGTTTGATGGGGACAGTGTAGAGGGAGCTTTACTCTGCATCTAACCCCGTGCTGTACCTGTCCTGGGAGTGTTTGATGGGGGACAGAGTAGAGGGAGCTTTACTCTGCATCTAACCCCGTGCTGTATCTGTCCTGGGAGTGTTTGATGGGGACAATGTAGAGGGAGCTTTACTCTGCATCGAACCCCGTGCTGTATCTGTCCTGGGAGTGTTTGATGGGGACAATGGAGAGGGAGCTTTACTCTGCATCTATCCCCGTGCTGTACCTGTCCTGGGAGTGTTTGATCCGGGACAGTGTAGAGGGAGCGTTACTCTGCATCTAACCCCGTGCTGTACCTGTCCTGGGAGTGTTTGATGGGGGACAGTGTCGAGGGAGCTTTACTCTGCATCTAACCCCGTGCTGTACCTGTCCTGGGAGTGTTTGATGGGGACAGTGTAGAGGGAGCTTTACTCTGTATCTAACCCCGTGCTGTATCTGTCCAGGGAGTGTTTGATGGGGACAGTGTAGAGGGAGCTTTACTCTGCATCTAACCCCATGCTGTCCCTGTCCTGGGAGTGTTTGATGGGGACAGTGTAGAGGGAGCTTTACTCTGCATCTAACCCCGTGCTCTACCTGTCCTGGGTGTGTTTGATGGGGACAGTGCAGAGGGAGCTTTACTCTGCATCTAACCCCGTGCTCTACCTGTCCTGTGTGTGTTTGATGGGGGACAGTGTCGAGGGAGCTTTACTCTGTATCGAACCCCGTGCTGTATCTGTCCTGGGAGTGTTTGATGGGGGACAGTGTCGAGGGAGCTTTACTCTGCATCTCACCCCGTGCTGTATCTGGCCTGGGAGTGTTTGATGGGGACAGTGTAGAGGGAGCTTTACTCTGTATCTAACCCCGTGCTGTACCTGTCCTGGGAGTGTTTGATGGGGACAGTGTAGAGGGAGCTTTACTCTGTATCTAACCCCGTGCTGTACCTGTCCTGGGAGTGTTTGATGGGGACAGTGTAGAGGAAGCTTTACTCTGTATCTGACCCCGTGCTGTACCTGTCCTGGGAGTGTTTGATGGGGACAGTGTAGAGGAAGCTTTACTCTGCATCTAACCCCGTGCTGTACCTGTCCAGGGTGTGTTTGATGGGGGACAATGTAGAGGGAGCTTTACTCTGTATCTAACCCCGTGCTGTATCTGTCCTGGGAGTGTTTGATGGGGGACAGTGTAGAGGAAGCTTTACTCTGCATCTAACCCCGTGCTGTATCTGTCCTGGGAGTGTTTGATGGGGACAGTGTCGAGGAAGCTTTACTCTGCATCTAACCCCGTGCTGTACCTGTCCTGGGAGTGTTTGATGGGGGACAATGTAGAGGGAGTTTACTCTGTATCTAACCCCGTGCTGTATCTGTCCTGGGATTGTTTGATGGGGACAGTGTAGAGGGAGCTTTACTCTGTATCTAACCCCGTGCTGTATCTGTCCTGGGAGTGTTTGATGGGGACAGTGTCGAGGAAGCTTTACTCTGTATCTAACCCCGTGCTGTATCTGTCCTGGGAGTGTTTGATGGGGACAGTGTTGAGGAAGCTTTCCTCTGCATCTAACCCCGTGCTGTCCCTGTCCTGGGAGTGTTTGATGGGGGACAGTGTAGAGGGAGCTTTACTCTGTATCTAACCCCGTGCTGTATCTGTCCTGGGAGTGTTTGATGGGGGACAGTGTAGAGGAAGCTTTACTCTGCATCTAACCCCGTGCTGTACCTGTCCTGGGAGTGTTTGATGGGGACAGTGTAGAGGGAGCTTTACTCTGCATCTAACCCCGTGCTGTACCTGTCCTGGGAGTGTTTGATGGGGGACAGAGTAGAGGGAGCTTTACTCTGCATCTAACCCCGTGCTGTATCTGTCCTGGGAGTGTTTGATGGGGACAATGTAGAGGGAGCTTTACTCTGCATCGAACCCCGTGCTGTATCTGTCCTGGGAGTGTTTGATGGGGACAATGGAGAGGGAGCTTTACTCTGCATCTATCCCCGTGCTGTACCTGTCCTGGGAGTGTTTGATCCGGGACAGTGTAGAGGGAGCGTTACTCTGCATCTAACCCCGTGCTGTACCTGTCCTGGGAGTGTTTGATGGGGGACAGTGTCGAGGGAGCTTTACTCTGCATCTAACCCCGTGCTGTACCTGTCCTGGGAGTGTTTGATGGGGACAGTGTAGAGGGAGCTTTACTCTGTATCTAACCCCGTGCTGTATCTGTCCAGGGAGTGTTTGATGGGGACAGTGTAGAGGGAGCTTTACTCTGCATCTAACCCCATGCTGTCCCTGTCCTGGGAGTGTTTGATGGGGACAGTGTAGAGGGAGCTTTACTCTGCATCTAACCCCGTGCTCTACCTGTCCTGGGTGTGTTTGATGGGGACAGTGCAGAGGGAGCTTTACTCTGCATCTAACCCCGTGCTCTACCTGTCCTGTGTGTGTTTGATGGGGGACAGTGTCGAGGGAGCTTTACTCTGTATCGAACCCCGTGCTGTATCTGTCCTGGGAGTGTTTGATGGGGGACAGTGTCGAGGGAGCTTTACTCTGCATCTCACCCCGTGCTGTATCTGGCCTGGGAGTGTTTGATGGGGACAGTGTAGAGGGAGCTTTACTCTGTATCTAACCCCGTGCTGTACCTGTCCTGGGAGTGTTTGATGGGGACAGTGTAGAGGGAGCTTTACTCTGTATCTAACCCCGTGCTGTACCTGTCCTGGGAGTGTTTGATGGGGACAGTGTAGAGGAAGCTTTACTCTGTATCTAACCCCGTGCTGTACCTGTCCTGGGAGTGTTTGATGGGGACAGTGTAGAGGAAGCTTTACTCTGCATCTAACCCCGTGCTGTACCTGTCCTGGGAGTGTTGATGGGGGACAGTGTCGAGGCAGCTTTACTCTGTATCTAACGCCGTGCTGTACCTGTCCTGGGAGTGTTTGATGGGGACAGCGTAGAGGGAGCTTTACTCTGCATCTAACCCCGTGCTGTATCTGTCCTGGGAGTGTTTGATGGGGGACAATGTAGAGGAAGCTTTACTCTGTATCTAACCCCGTGCTGTACCTGTCCTGGGAGTGTTTGATGGGGGACAGTGTAGAGGAAGCTTTACTCTGTATCTAACCCCGTGCTGTATCTGTCCTGGGAGTGTTTGATGGGGGACAGTGTAGAGGAAGCTTTACTCTGCATCTAACCCCGTGCTGTACCTGTCCTGGGAGTGTTTGATGGGGACAGTGTAGAGGGAGCTTTACTCTGCATCTAACCCCGTGCTGTACCTGTCCTGGGAGTGTTTGATGGGGGACAGTGTAGAGGGAGCTTTACTCTGCATCTAACCCCGTGCTGTATCTGTCCTGGGAGTGTTTGATGGGGACAATGTAGAGGGAGCTTTACTCTGCATCTAACCCCGTGCTGTATCTGTCCTGGGAGTGTTTGATGGGGACAATGTAGAGGGAGCTTTACTCTGCATCTATCCCCGTGCTGTACCTGTCCTGGGAGTGTTTGATGGGGGACAGTGTAGAGGGAGCTTTACTCTGCATCTAACCCCGTGCTGTACCTGTCCTGGGAGTGTTTGATGGGGGACAGTGTAGAGGGAGCTTTACTCTGCATCTAACCCCGTGCTGTACCTGTCCTGGGAGTGTTTGATGGGGACAGTGGAGAGGAAGCTTTACTCTGTATCTAACCCCGTGCTGTATCTGTCCAGGGAGTGTTTGATGGGGACAGTGTAGAGGGAGCTTTACTCTGCATCTAACCCCATGCTGTACCTGTCCTGGGAGTGATTGATGGGGACAGTTTAGAGGGAGCTTTACTCTGCATCTAACCCCGTGCTCTACCTGTCCTGGGTGTGTTTGATGGGGACAGTGTAGAGGGAGCTTTACTCTGCATCTAACCCCGTGCTCTACCTGTCCTGGGTGTGTTTGATGGGGGACAGTGTCGAGGGAGCTTTACTCTGTATCTAACCCCGTGCTGTATCTGTCCTGGGAGTGTTTGATGGGGGACAGTGTCGAGGGAGCTTTACTCTGCATCTAACCCCGTGCTGTATCTGTCCTGGGAGTGTTTGATGGGGACAGTGTCGAGGGAGCTTTACTCTGTATCTAACCCCGTGCTGTACCTGTCCTGGGAGTGTTTGATGGGGGACAGTGTCGAGGGAGCTTTACTCTGCATCTAACCCCGTGCTGTATCTGTCCTGGGAGTGTTTGATGGGGACAGTGTAGAGGGAGCTTTACTCTGTATCTAACCCCGTGCTGTACCTGTCCTGGGAGTGTTTGATGGGGGACAGTGTAGAGGGAGCTTTACTCTGTAGCTAACCCCGTGCTGTACCTGTCCTGGGAGTGTTTGATGGGGGACAGTGTCGAGGCAGCTTTATTCTGTACCTAAACCCATGCTGTACCTGTCCTGGGAGTGTTTGATGGGGACAGTGTAGAGGGAGCTTTACTCTGCATCTAACCCCGTGCTGTATCTGTCCTGGGAGTGTTTGATGGGGGACAATTTAGAGGAAGCTTTACTCTGCATCTAACCCCGTGCTGTACCTGTCCTGGGAGTGTTTGATGGGGGACAGTGTAGAGGGAGCTTTACTCTGTATCTAACCCCGTGCTGTACCTGTCCAGGGTGTGTTTGATGGGGGACAATGTAGAGGGAGCTTTACTCTGTATCTAACCCCGTGCTGTATCTGTCCTGGGAGTGTTTGATGGGGGACAGTGTAGAGGAAGCTTTACTCTGCATCTAACCCCGTGCTGTATCTGTCCTGGGAGTGTTTGATGGGGACAGTGTCGAGGAAGCTTTACTCTGCATCTAACCCCGTGCTGTACCTGTCCTGGGAGTGTTTGATGGGGGACAATGTAGAGGGAGCTTTACTCTGTATCTAACCCCGTGCTGTATCTGTCCTATGAGTGTTTGATGGGGACAGTGTAGAGGGAGCTTTATTCTGTATCTAACCCCGTGCTGTATCTGTCCTGGGAGTGTTTGATGGGGACAGTGTCGAGGAAGCTTTACTCTGTATCTAACCCCGTGCTGTATCTGTCCTGGGAGTGTTTGATGGGGACAGTGTTGAGGAAGCTTTCCTCTGCATCTAACCCCGTGCTGTCCCTGTCCTGGGAGTGTTTGATGGGGGACAGTGTAGAGGGAGCTTTACTCTGTATCTAACCCCGTGCTGTATCTGTCCTGGGAGTGTTTGATGGGGGACAGTGTAGAGGAAGCTTTACTCTGCATCTAACCCCGTGCTGTACCTGTCCTGGGAGTGTTTGATGGGGACAGTGTAGAGGGAGCTTTACTCTGCATCTAACCCCGTGCTGTACCTGTCCTGGGAGTGTTTGATGGGGGACAGAGTAGAGGGAGCTTTACTCTGCATCTAACCCCGTGCTGTATCTGTCCTGGGAGTGTTTGATGGGGACAATGTAGAGGGAGCTTTACTCTTCATCGAACCCCGTGGTGTATCTGTCCTGGGAGTGTTTGATGGGGACAATGGAGAGGGAGCTTTACTCTGCATCTATCCCCTTGCTGTACCTGTCCTGGGAGTGTTTGATCCGGGACAGTGTAGAGGGAGCGTTACTCTGCATCTAACCCCGTGCTGTACCTGTCCTGGGAGTGTTTGATGGGGGACAGTGTCGAGGGAGCTTTACTCTGCATCTAACCCCGTGCTGTACCTGTCCTGGGAGTGTTTGATGGGGACAGTGTAGAGGGAGCTTTACTCTGTATCTAACCCCGTGCTGTATCTGTCCAGGGAGTGTTTGATGGGGACAGTGTAGAGGGAGCTTTACTCTGCATCTAACCCCATGCTGTACCTGTCCTGGGAGTGTTTGATGGGGACAGTGTAGAGGGAGCTTTACTCTGCATCTAACCCCGTGCTCTACCTGTCCTGGGTGTGTTTGATGGGGACAGTGCAGAGGGAGCTTTACTCTGCATCTAACCCCGTGCTCTACCTGTCCTGGGTGTGTTTGATGGGGGACAGTGTCGAGGGAGCTTTACTCTGTATCGAACACCGTGCTGTATCTGTCCTGGGAGTGTTTGATGGGGGACAGTGTCGAGGGAGCTTTACTCTGCATCTCACCCCGTGCTGTATCTGGCCTGGGAGTGTTTGATGGGGACAGTGTAGAGGGAGCTTTACTCTGTATCTAACCCCGTGCTGTACCTGTCCTGGGAGTGTTTGATGGGGACAGTGTAGAGGGAGCTTTACTCTGTATCTAACCCCGTGCTGTACCTGTCCTGGGAGTGTTTGATGGGGACAGTGTAGAGGAAGCTTTACTCTGTATCTAACCCCGTGCTGTACCTGTCCTGGGAGTGTTTGATGGGGACAGTGTAGAGGAACCTTTACTCTGCATCTAACCCCGTGCTGTACCTGTCCTGGGAGTGTTGATGGGGGACAGTGTCGAGGCAGCTTTACTCTGTATCTAACGCCGTGCTGTACCTGTCCTGGGAGTGTTTGATGGGGACAGTGTAGAGGGAGCTTTACTCTGCATCTAACCCCGTGCTGTATCCGTCCTGGGAGTGTTTGATGGGGGACAATGTAGAGGAAGCTTTACTCTGTATCTAACCCCGTGCTGTACCTGTCCTGGGAGTGTTTGTTGGGGGACAGTGTAGAGGAAGCTTTACTCTGTATCTAACCCCGTGCTGTATCTGTCCTGGGAGTGTTTGATGGGGGACAGTGTAGAGGAAGCTTTACTCTGCATCTAACCCCGTGCTGTACCTGTCCTGGGAGTGTTTGATGGGGACAGTGTAGAGGGAGCTTTACTCTGCATCTAACCCCGTGCTGTACCTGTCCTGGGAGTGTTTGATGGGGGACAGTGTAGAGGGAGCTTTACTCTGCATCTAACCCCGTGCTGTATCTGTCCTGGGAGTGTTTGATGGGGACAATGTAGAGGGAGCTTTACTCTGCATCTAACCCCGTGCTGTATCTGTCCTGGGAGTGTTTGATGGGGACAATGTAGAGGGAGCTTTACTCTGCATCTATCCCCGTGCTGTACCTGTCCTGGGAGTGTTTGATGGGGGACAGTGTAGAGGGAGCTTTACTCTGCATCTAACCCCGTGCTGTACCTGTCCTGGGAGTGTTTGATGGGGGACAGTGTAGAGGGAGCTTTACTCTGCATCTAACCCCGTGCTGTACCTGTCCTGGGAGTGTTTGATGGGGACAGTGGAGAGGAAGCTTTACTCTGTATCTAACCCCGTGCTGTATCTGTCCAGGGAGTGTTTGATGGGGACAGTGTAGAGGGAGCTTTACTCTGCATCTAACCCCATGCTGTACCTGTCCTGGGAGTGATTGATGGGGACAGTTTAGAGGGAGCTTTACTCTGCATCTAACCCCGTGCTATACCTGTCCTGGGTGTGTTTGATGGGGACAGTGTAGAGGGAGCTTTACTCTGCATCTAACCCCGTGCTCTACCTGTCCTGGGTGTGTTTGATGGGGGACAGTGTCGAGGGAGCTTTACTCTGTATCTAACCCCGTGCTGTATCTGTCCTGGGAGTGTTTGATGGGGGACAGTGTCGAGGGAGCTTTACTCTGCATCTAACCCCGTGCTGTATCTGTCCTGGGAGTGTTTGATGGGGACAGTGTCGAGGGAGCTTTACTCTGTATCTAACCCCGTGCTGTACCTGTCCTGGGAGTGTTTGATGGGGGACAGTGTCGAGGGAGCTTTACTCTGCATCTAACCCCGTGCTGTATCTGACCTGGGAGTGTTTGATGGGGACAGTGTAGAGGGAGCTTTACTCTGTATCTAACCCCGTGCTGTACCTGTCCTGGGAGTGTTTGATGGGGGACAGTGTAGAGGGAGCTTTACTCTGTATCTAACCCCGTGCTGTACCAGTCCTGGGAGTGTTTGATGGGGGACAGTGTCGAGGCAGCTTTATTCTGTACCTAAACCCATGCTGTACCTGTCCTGGGAGTGTTTGATGGGGACAGTGTAGAGGGAGCTTTACTCTGTATGTAACCCCGTGCTGTACCTGTCCTGGGAGTGTTTGATGGGGACAGTGTAGAGGGAGGTTTACTCTGTATCTAACGCCGTGCTGTACCTGTCCTGGGAGTTTTTCATGGGGACAGTGTAGAGGGAGCTTTACTCTGTATCTAACCCCGTGCTGTACCTGTCCTGCGAGTGTTTGATGGGGACAGTGTAGAGGGAGCTTTACTCTGTATCTAACCCCGTGCTGTACCTGTCCTGGGAGTGTTTGATGGGGACAGTGTAGAGGGAGGTTTACTCTGTATCTAACCCCGTGCTGTACCTGTCCTGGGAGTTTTTGATGGGGACAGAGTAGAGGGAGCTTTACTCTGTATCTAACCCCGTGCTGTACCTGTCCTGGGAGTGTTTGATGGGGACAGTGTGGATGGAGCTTTACTTTGTACCTAAACGCGTGCTGTACCTCTCCTGGGAATGTTTGATGGGGACAGTGTAGATGGAGCTTTACTCTGCATCGAACCCCGTGCTGTCCCTGTCCTGGGAGTGTTTGATGGGGGACAGTGTAGAGGAAGCTTTACTGCATCTAACCCCGTGCTGTATCTGTCCTGGGAGTGTTTGATGGGGGACAGTGTAGAGGGAGCTTTACTCTGCATGAAACCCCGTGCTGTATCTGTCCAGGGAGTGTTTGATGGGGGACAGTGTAGAGGGAGCTTTACTCTGTATCTAACCCCGTGCTGTACCTGTCCAGGGTGTGTTTGATCGGGGACAATGTAGAGGGAGCTTTACTCTGTATCTAACCCCGTGCTGTACCTGTCCAGGGTGTGTATGATGGGGGACAATGTAGAGGGAGCTTTACTCTGTATCTAACCCCGTGCTGTACTTGTCCAGGGTGTGTTTGATGGGGGACAATGTAGAGGGAGCTTTACTCTGCATCTAACCCCGTGCTGTACCTGTCCTGGGAGTGTTTGATGGGGGACAGTGTAGAGGGAGCTTTACTCTGTATCAAACCCCGTGCTGTACCTGTCCAAGGTGTGTTTGATGGGGGACAATGTAGAGGGAGCTTTACTCTGCATCTAACCCCGTGCTGTACCTGTCCTGGGAGTGTTTGATGGGGACAGTGTAGAGGGAGCTTTACTCTGTATCTAACCCCGTGCTGTATCTGTCCTGGGAGTGTTTGATGGGGACAGTGTAGAGGGAGCTTTACTCTGTATCTAACCCCGTGCTGTATCTGTCCAGGGAGTGTTTGATGGGGACAGTGTAGAGGGAGCTTTACTCTGCATCTAACCCCATGCTGTAACTGTCCTGGGAGTGTTTGATGGGGACAGTGTAGAGGGAGCTTTACTCTGTATCTAACCCCGTGCTGTACCTGTCCTGGGAGTGTTTGATGGGGACAGTGTAGAGGAAGCTTTACTCTGTATCTAACCCCGTGCTGTACCTGTCCTGGGAGTGTTTGATGGGGACAGTGTAGAGGAACCTTTACTCTGCATCTAACCCCGTGCTGTACCTGTCCTGGGAGTGTTGATGGGGGACAGTGTCGAGGCAGCTTTACTCTGTATCTAACGCCGTGCTGTACCTGTCCTGGGAGTGTTTGATGGGGACAGTGTAGAGGGAGCTTTACTCTGCATCTAACCCCGTGCTGTATCCGTCCTGGGAGTGTTTGATGGGGGACAATGTAGAGGAAGCTTTACTCTGTATCTAACCCCGTGCTGTACCTGTCCTGGGAGTGTTTGTTGGGGGACAGTGTAGAGGAAGCTTTACTCTGTATCTAACCCCGTGCTGTATCTGTCCTGGGAGTGTTTGATGGGGGACAGTGTAGAGGAAGCTTTACTCTGCATCTAACCCCGTGCTGTACCTGTCCTGGGAGTGTTTGATGGGGACAGTGTAGAGGGAGCTTTACTCTGCATCTAACCCCGTGCTGTACCTGTCCTGGGAGTGTTTGATGGGGGACAGTGTAGAGGGAGCTTTACTCTGCATCTAACCCCGTGCTGTATCTGTCCTGGGAGTGTTTGATGGGGACAATGTAGAGGGAGCTTTACTCTGCATCTAACCCCGTGCTGTATCTGTCCTGGGAGTGTTTGATGGGGACAATGTAGAGGGAGCTTTACTCTGCATCTATCCCCGTGCTGTACCTGTCCTGGGAGTGTTTGATGGGGGACAGTGTAGAGGGAGCTTTACTCTGCATCTAACCCCGTGCTGTACCTGTCCTGGGAGTGTTTGATGGGGGACAGTGTAGAGGGAGCTTTACTCTGCATCTAACCCCGTGCTGTACCTGTCCTGGGAGTGTTTGATGGGGACAGTGGAGAGGAAGCTTTACTCTGTATCTAACCCCGTGCTGTATCTGTCCAGGGAGTGTTTGATGGGGACAGTGTAGAGGGAGCTTTACTCTGCATCTAACCCCATGCTGTACCTGTCCTGGGAGTGATTGATGGGGACAGTTTAGAGGGAGCTTTACTCTGCATCTAACCCCGTGCTCTACCTGTCCTGGGTGTGTTTGATGGGGACAGTGTAGAGGGAGCTTTACTCTGCATCTAACCCCGTGCTCTACCTGTCCTGGGTGTGTTTGATGGGGGACAGTGTCGAGGGAGCTTTACTCTGTATCTAACCCCGTGCTGTATCTGTCCTGGGAGTGTTTGATGGGGGACAGTGTCGAGGGAGCTTTACTCTGCATCTAACCCCGTGCTGTATCTGTCCTGGGAGTGTTTGATGGGGACAGTGTCGAGGGAGCTTTACTCTGTATCTAACCCCGTGCTGTACCTGTCCTGGGAGTGTTTGATGGGGGACAGTGTCGAGGGAGCTTTACTCTGCATCTAACCCCGTGCTGTATCTGACCTGGGAGTGTTTGATGGGGACAGTGTAGAGGGAGCTTTACTCTGTATCTAACCCCGTGCTGTACCTGTCCTGGGAGTGTTTGATGGGGGACAGTGTAGAGGGAGCTTTACTCTGTATCTAACCCCGTGCTGTACCAGTCCTGGGAGTGTTTGATGGGGGACAGTGTCGAGGCAGCTTTATTCTGTACCTAAACCCATGCTGTACCTGTCCTGGGAGTGTTTGATGGGGACAGTGTAGAGGGAGCTTTACTCTGTATGTAACCCCGTGCTGTACCTGTCCTGGGAGTGTTTGATGGGGACAGTGTAGAGGGAGGTTTACTCTGTATCTAACGCCGTGCTGTACCTGTCCTGGGAGTTTTTCATGGGGACAGTGTAGAGGGAGCTTTACTCTGTATCTAACCCCGTGCTGTACCTGTCCTGCGAGTGTTTGATGGGGACAGTGTAGAGGGAGCTTTACTCTGTATCTAACCCCGTGCTGTACCTGTCCTGGGAGTGTTTGATGGGGACAGTGTAGAGGGAGGTTTACTCTGTATCTAACCCCGTGCTGTACCTGTCCTGGGAGTTTTTGATGGGGACAGAGTAGAGGGAGCTTTACTCTGTATCTAACCCCGTGCTGTACCTGTCCTGGGAGTGTTTGATGGGGACAGTGTGGATGGAGCTTTACTTTGTACCTAAACGCGTGCTGTACCTCTCCTGGGAATGTTTGATGGGGACAGTGTAGATGGAGCTTTACTCTGCATCGAACCCCGTGCTGTCCCTGTCCTGGGAGTGTTTGATGGGGGACAGTGTAGAGGAAGCTTTACTGCATCTAACCCCGTGCTGTATCTGTCCTGGGAGTGTTTGATGGGGGACAGTGTAGAGGGAGCTTTACTCTGCATGAAACCCCGTGCTGTATCTGTCCAGGGAGTGTTTGATGGGGGACAGTGTAGAGGGAGCTTTACTCTGTATCTAACCCCGTGCTGTACCTGTCCAGGGTGTGTTTGATCGGGGACAATGTAGAGGGAGCTTTACTCTGTATCTAACCCCGTGCTGTACCTGTCCAGGGTGTGTATGATGGGGGACAATGTAGAGGGAGCTTTACTCTGTATCTAACCCCGTGCTGTACTTGTCCAGGGTGTGTTTGATGGGGGACAATGTAGAGGGAGCTTTACTCTGCATCTAACCCCGTGCTGTACCTGTCCTGGGAGTGTTTGATGGGGGACAGTGTAGAGGGAGCTTTACTCTGTATCAAACCCCGTGCTGTACCTGTCCAAGGTGTGTTTGATGGGGGACAATGTAGAGGGAGCTTTACTCTGCATCTAACCCCGTGCTGTACCTGTCCTGGGAGTGTTTGATGGGGACAGTGTAGAGGGAGCTTTACTCTGTATCTAACCCCGTGCTGTATCTGTCCTGGGAGTGTTTGATGGGGACAGTGTAGAGGGAGCTTTACTCTGTATCTAACCCCGTGCTGTATCTGTCCAGGGAGTGTTTGATGGGGACAGTGTAGAGGGAGCTTTACTCTGCATCTAACCCCATGCTGTAACTGTCCTGGGAGTGTTTGATGGGGACAGTGTAGAGGGAGCTTTACTCTGCATCTAACCCCGTGCTCTACCTGTCCTGGGTGTGTTTGATGGGGACAGTGCAGAGGGAGCTTTACTCTGCATCTAACCCCGTGCTCTACCTGTCCTGGGTGTGTTTGATGGGGGACAGTGTCGAGGGAGCTTTACTCTGTATCGAACCCCGTGCTGTATCTGTCCTGGGAGTGTTTGATGGGGGACAGTGTCGAGGGAGCTTTACTCTGCATCTCACCCCGTGCTGTATCTGGCCTGGGAGTGTTTGATGGGGACAGTGTAGAGGGAGCTTTACTCTGTATCTAACCCCGTGCTGTACCTGTCCTGGGAGTGTTTGATGGGGACAGTGTAGAGGGAGCTTTACTCTGTATCTAACCCCGTGCTGTACCTGTCCTGGGAGTGTTGATGCGGGACAGTGTCGAGGCAGCTTTACTCTGTATCTAACCCCGTGCTGTACCTGTCCTGGGAGTGTTTGATGGGGACAGTGTAGAGGGAGCTTTACTCTGCATCTAACCCCGTGCTGTATCCGTCCTGGGAGTGTTTGATGGGGGACAATGTAGAGGAACCTTTACTCTGTATCTAACCCCGTGCTGTACCTGTCCTGGGAGTGTTTGATGGGGGACAGTGTAGAGGAAGCTTTACTCTGTATCTAACCCCGTGCTGTATCTGTCCTGGGAGTGTTTGATGGGGGACAGTGTAGAGGAAGCTTTACTCTGCATCTAACCCCGTGCTGTACCTGTCCTGGGAGTGTTTGATGGGGACAGTGTAGAGGGAGCTTTACTCTGCATCTAACCCCGTGCTGTACCTGTCCTGGGAGTGTTTGATGCGGGACAGTGTAGAGGGAGCTTTACTCTGCATCTAACCCCGTGCTGTATCTGTCCTGGGAGTGTTTGATGGGGACAATGTAGAGGGAGCTTTACTCTGCATCTAACCCCGTGCTGTATCTGTCCTGGGAGTGTTTGATGGGGACAATGTAGAGGGAGCTTTACTCTGCATCTATCCCCGTGCTGTACCTGTCCTGGGAGTGTTTGATGGGGGACAGTGTAGAGGGAGCTTTACTCTGCATCTAACCCCGTGCTGTACCTGTCCTGGGAGTGTTTGATGGGGGACAGTGTAGAGGGAGCTTTACTCTGCATCTAACCCCGTGCTGTACCTGTCCTGGGAGTGTTTGATGGGGACAGTGGAGAGGAAGCTTTACTCTGTATCTAACCCCGTGCTGTATCTGTCCAGGGAGTGTTTGATGGGGACAGTGTAGAGGGAGCTTTACTCTGCATCTAACCCCATGCTGTACCTGTCCTGGGAGTGATTGATGGGGACAGTTTAGAGGGAGCTTTACTCTGCATCTAACCCCGTGCTCTACCTGTCCTGGGTGTGTTTGATGGGGACAGTGTAGAGGGAGCTTTACTCTGCATCTAACCCCGTGCTCTACCTGTCCTGGGTGTGTTTGATGGGGGACAGTGTCGAGGGAGCTTTACTCTGTATCTAACCCCGTGCTGTATCTGTCCTGGGAGTGTTTGATGGGGGACAGTGTCGAGGGAGCTTTACTCTGCATCTAACCCCGTGCTGTATCTGTCCTGGGAGTGTTTGATGGGGACAGTGTCGAGGGAGCTTTACTCTGTATCTAACCCCGTGCTGTACCTGTCCTGGGAGTGTTTGATGGGGGACAGTGTCGAGGGAGCTTTACTCTGCATCTAACCCCGTGCTGTATCTGTCCTGGGAGTGTTTGATGGGGACAGTGTAGAGGGAGCTTTACTCTGTATCTAACCCCGTGCTGTACCTGTCCTGGGAGTGTTTGATGGGGGACAGTGTAGAGGGAGCTTTACTCTGTATCTAACCCCGTGCTGTACCTGTCCTGGGAGTGTTTGATGGGGGACAGTGTCGAGGCAGCTTTATTCTGTACCTAAACCCATGCTGTACCTGTCCTGGGAGTGTTTGATGGGGACAGTGTAGAGGGAGCTTTACTCTGTATGTAACCCCGTGCTGTACCTGTCCTGGGAGTGTTTGATGGGGACAGTGTAGAGGGAGGTTTACTCTGTATCTAACGCCGTGCTGTACCTGTCCTGGGAGTTTTTCATGGGGACAGTGTAGAGGGAGCTTTACTCTGTATCTAACCCCGTGCTGTACCTGTCCTGCGAGTGTTTGATGGGGACAGTGTAGAGGGAGCTTTACTCTGTATCTAACCCCGTGCTGTACCTGTCCTGGTAGTGTTTGATGGGGACAGTGTAGAGGGAGGTTTACTCTGTATCTAACCCCGTGCTGTACCTGTCCTGGGAGTTTTTGATGGGGACAGAGTAGAGGGAGCTTTACTCTGTATCTAACCCCGTGCTGTACCTGTCCTGGGAGTGTTTGATGGGGACAGTGTGGATGGAGCTTTACTTTGTACCTAAACGCGTGCTGTACCTCTCCTGGGAATGTTTGATGGGGACAGTGTAGATGGAGCTTTACTCTGCATCTAACCCCGTGCTGTCCCTGTCCTGGGAGTGTTTGATGGGGGACAGTGTAGAGGAAGCTTTACTGCATCTAACCCCGTGCTGTATCTGTCCTGGGAGTGTTTGATGGGGGACAGTGTAGAGGGAGCTTTACTCTGCATGAAACCCCGTGCTGTATCTGTCCAGGGAGTGTTTGATGGGGGACAGTGTAGAGGGAGCTTTACTCTGTATCTAACCCCGTGCTGTACCTGTCCAGGGTGTGTTTGATGGGAGACAATGTAGAGGGAGCTTTACTCTGTATCTAACCCCGTGCTGTACCTGTCCAGGGTGTGTTTGATGGGGGACAATGTAGAGGGAGCTTTACTCTGTATCTAACCCCGTGCTGTACTTGTCCAGGGTGTGTTTGATGGGGGACAATGTAGAGGGAGCTTTACTCTGCATCTAACCCCGTGCTGTACCTGTCCTGGGAGTGTTTGATGGGGGACAGTGTAGAGGGAGCTTTACTCTGTATCAAACCCCGTGCTGTACCTGTCCAGGGTGTGTTTGATGGGGGACAATGTAGAGGGAGCTTTACTCTGCATCTAACCCCGTGCTGTACCTGTCCTGGGAGTGTTTGATGGGGACAGTGTAGAGGGAGCTTTACTCTGTATCTAACCCCGTGCTGTATCTGTCCTGGGAGTGTTTGATGGGGACAGTGTAGAGGAAGCTTTACTCTGCATCTAACCCCGTGCTGTACCTGTCCTGGGAGTGTTTGATGGGGGACAGTGTAGAGGGAGCTTTACTCTGTATCTAACCCCGTGCTGTATCTGTCCTGGGAGTGTTTGATGGGGGCAGTGTAGAGGAAGCTTTACTCTGCATCTAACCCCGTGCTGTACCTGTCCTGGGAGTGTTTGATGGGGACAGTGTAGAGGCAGCTTTACTCTGCATCTAACCCCGTGCTGTACCTGTCCTGGGAGTGTTTGATGGGGGACAGTGTAGAGGGAGCTTTACTCTGCATCTAACCCCGTGCTGTATCTGTCCTGGGAGTGTTTGATGGGGACAATGTAGAGGGAGCTTTACTCTGCATCTAACCACGTGCCGTATCTGTCCTGGGAGTGTTTGATGGGGACAATGTAGAGGGAGCTTTACTCTGCATCTATTCCCGTGCTGTACCTGTCCTGGGAGTGTTTGATGGGGGACAGTGTAGAGGGAGCTTTACTCTGCATCTAACCCCGTGCTGTACCTGTCCTGGGAGTGTTTGATGGGGACAGTGTAGAGGGAGCTTTACTCTGCATCTAACCCCGTGCTCTACCTGTCCTGGGTGTGTTTGATGGGGACAGTGTAGAGGGAGCTTTACTCTGCATCTAACCCCGTGCTCTACCTGTCCTGGGTGTGTTTGATGGGGGACAGTGTCGAGGGAGCTTTACTCTGTATCGAACCCCGTGCTGTATCTGTCCTGGGAGTGTTTGATGGGGGACAGTGTCGAGGGAGCTTTACTCTGCATCTAACCCCGTGCTGTATCTGTCCTGGGAGTGTTTGATGGGGACAGTGTAGAGGGAGCTTTACTCTGTATCTAACCCCGTGCTGTACCTGTCCTGGGAGTGTTTGATGGGGACAGTGTAGAGGGAGCTTTACTCTGTATCTAACCCCGTGCTGTACCTGTCATGGGAGTGTTTGATGGGGACAGTGTAGAGGAAGCTATACTCTGTATCTAACCCCGTGCTGTACCTGTCCTGGGAGTGCTTGATGGGGACAGTGTAGAGGAAGCTTTACTCTGCATCTAACCCCGTGCTGTACCTGTCCTGGGAGTGTTTGATGGGGGACAGTGTCGAGGCAGCTTTATTCTGTATCTAACCCCGTGCTGTACCTGTCCTGGGAGTGTTTGATGGGGACAGTGTAGAGGGAGCTTTACTCTGCATCTAACCCCGTGCTGTATCTGTCCTGGGAGTGTTTGATGGGGGACAATGTAGAGGAAGCTTTACTCTGCATCTAACCCCGTGCTGCACCTGTCCTGGGAGTGTTTGATGGGGGACAGAGTAGAGGAAGCTTTACTCTGTATCTAACCCCGTGCTGTATCTGTCCTGGGAGTGTTTGATGGGGGACAGTGTAGAGGAAGCTTTACTCTGCATCTAACCCCGTGCTGTACCTGTCCTGGGAGTGTTTGATGGGGACAGTGTAGAGGGAGCTTTACTCTGCATCTAACCCCGTGCTGTACCTGTCCTGGGAGTGTTTGATGGGGGACAGTGTAGAGGGAGCTTTACTCTGCATCTAACCCCGTGCTGTATCTGTCCTGGGAGTGTTTGATGGGGACAATGTAGAGGGAGCTTTACTCTGCATCTAACCCCGTGCTGTATCTGTCCTGGGAGTGTTTGATGGGGACAATGTAGAGGGAGCTTTACTCTGCATCGATCCCCGTGCTGTACCTGTCCTGGGAGTGTTTGCTGGGGACAGTGTAGAGGGAGCTTTACTCTGTATCTAACCCCGTGCTGTATCTGTCCTGGGAGTGTTTGATGGGGACAGTGTCGAGGAAGCTTTACTCTGCATCTAACCCCGTGCTGTACCTGTCCTGGGAGTGTTTGATGGGGGACAGTGTAGAGGGAGCTTTACTCTGTATCTAACCCCGTGCTGTATCTGTCCTGGGAGTGTTTGATGGGGGACAGTGTAGAGGAAGCTTTACTCTGCATCCAACCCCGTGCTGTACCTGTCCTGGGAGTGTTTGATGGGGACAGTGTAGAGGGAGCTTTACTCTGCATCTAACCCCGTGCTGTACCTGTCCTGGGAGTGTTTGATGGGGGACAGTGTAGAGGAAGCTTTACTGCATCTAACCCCGTGCTGTACCTGTCCTGGGAGTGTTTGATGGGGGATAGTGTAGAGGGAGCTTTACTCTTCATCAAACCCCGTGCTGTATCTGTCCAGGGAGTGTATGATGGGGGACAGTGTAGAGGAAGCTATACTCTGTATCTAACCCCGTGCTGTACCTGTCCTGGGAGTGCTTGATGGGGACAGTGTAGAGGAAGCTTTACTCTGCATCTAACCCCGTGCTGTACCTGTCCTGGGAGTGTTTGATGGGGGACAGTGTCGAGGCAGCTTTATTCTGTATCTAACCCCGTGCTGTACCTGTCCTGGGAGTGTTTGATGGGGACAGTGTAGAGGGAGCTTTACTCTGCATCTAACCCCGTGCTGTATCTGTCCTGGGAGTGTTTGATGGGGGACAATGTAGAGGAAGCTTTACTCTGCATCTAACCCCGTGCTGCACCTGTCCTGGGAGTGTTTGATGGGGGACAGAGTAGAGGAAGCTTTACTCTGTATCTAACCCCGTGCTGTATCTGTCCTGGGAGTGTTTGATGGGGGACAGTGTAGAGGAAGCTTTACTCTGCATCTAACCCCGTGCTGTACCTGTCCTGGGAGTGTTTGATGGGGACAGTGTAGAGGGAGCTTTACTCTGCATCTAACCCCGTGCTGTACCTGTCCTGGGAGTGTTTGATGGGGGACAGTGTAGAGGGAGCTTTACTCTGCATCTAACCCCGTGCTGTATCTGTCCTGGGAGTGTTTGATGGGGACAATGTAGAGGGAGCTTTACTCTGCATCTAACCCCGTGCTGTATCTGTCCTGGGAGTGTTTGATGGGGACAATGTAGAGGGAGCTTTACTCTGCATCGATCCCCGTGCTGTACCTGTCCTGGGAGTGTTTGCTGGGGACAGTGTAGAGGGAGCTTTACTCTGTATCTAACCCCGTGCTGTATCTGTCCTGGGAGTGTTTGATGGGGACAGTGTCGAGGAAGCTTTACTCTGCATCCAACCCCGTGCTGTACCTGTCCTGGGAGTGTTTGATGGGGACAGTGTAGAGGGAGCTTTACTCTGCATCTAACCCCGTGCTGTACCTGTCCTGGGAGTGTTTGATGGGGGACAGTGTAGAGGAAGCTTTACTGCATCTAACCCCGTGCTGTACCTGTCCTGGGAGTGTTTGATGGGGGATAGTGTAGAGGGAGCTTTACTCTTCATCAAACCCCGTGCTGTATCTGTCCAGGGAGTGTATGATGGGGGACAGTGTAGAGGGAGCTTTACTCTGTATCTAACCCCGTGCTGTACCTGTCCAGGGTGTGTTTGATGGGGGACAATGTAGAGGGAGCTTTACTCTGTATCCAACCCCGTGCTGTACCTGTCCAGGGTGTGTTTGATGGGGGACAATGTAGAGGGAGCTTTACTCTGTATCTAACCCCGTGCTGTACTTGTCCAGGGTGTGCTTGATGGGGGACAATGTAGAGGGAGCTTTACTCTGCATCTAACCCCGTGCTGTACCTGTCCTGGGAGTGTTTGATGGGGGACAGTGTAGAGGGAGCTTTACTCTGTATCTAACCCCGTGCTGTACCTGTCCAGATTGTGTTTGATGGGGGACAATGGAGAGGGAGCTTTAGTCTGCATCTAACCCCGTGCTGTACCTGTCCTGGGAGTGTTTGATGGGGACAGTGTAGAGGGAGCTTTACTCTGTATCTAACCCCGTGCTGTATCTGTCCTGGGAGTGTTTGATGGGGACAGTGTTGAGGAAGCTTTCCTCTGCATCTAACCCCGTGCTGTACCTGTCCTGGGAGTGTTTGATGGGGGACAGTGTAGAGGGAGCTTTACTCTGTATCTAACCCCGTGCTGTACCTGTCCTGGGAGTGTTTGATGGGGACAGTTTAGAGGAAGCTTTACTCTGTATCTAACCCCGTGCTGTATCTGTCCTGGGAGTGTTTGATGGGGACAGTGTCGAGGGAGCTTTACTCTGCATCTAACCCCATGCTGTACCTGTCCTGGGAGTGTTTGATGGGGACAGTGGAGAGGGAGCTTTACTCTGCATCTAACCCCGTGCTCTACCTGTCCTGGGTGTGTTTGATGGGGACAGTGCAGAGGGAGCTTTACTCTGCATCTAACCCCGTGCTCTACCTGTCCTGGGTGTGTTTGATGGGGGACAGTGTCGAGGGAGCTTTACTCTGTATCGAACCCCGTGCTGTATCTGTCCTGGGAGTGTTTGATGGGGGACAGTGTCGAGGGAGCTTTACTCTGCATCTCACCCCGTGCTGTATCTGTCCTGGGAGTGTTTGATGGGGACAGTGTAGAGGGAGCTTTACTCTGTATCTAACCCCGTGCTGTACCTGTCCTGGGACTGTTTGATGGGGACAGTGCAGAGGGAGCTTTACTCTGTATCTAACCCCGTGCTGTACCTGTCCTGGGAGTGTTTGATGGGGACAGTGTAGAGGAAGCTTTACTCTGTATCTAACCCCGTGCTGTACCTGTCCTGGAAGTGTTTGATGGGGACAGTGTAGAGGGAGCTTTACTCTGCATCTAACCCCTTGCTCTACCTGTCCTGGGTGTGTTTGATGGGGACAGTGTAGAGGGAGCTTTACTCTACATCTAACCCCGTGCTCTACCTGTCCTGGGTGTGTTTGATGGGGGACAGTGTCGAGGGAGCTTTACTCTGTATCTAACCCCGTGCTGTATCTGTCCTGGGAGTGTTTGATGGGGGACAGTGTCGAGGGAGCTTTACTCTGCATCTAACCCCGTGCTGTATCTGTCCTGGGAGTGTTTGATGGGGACAGTGTAGAGGGAGCTTTACTCTGTATCTAACCCCGTGCTGTACCTGTCCTGGGAGTGTTTGATGGGAGACAGTGTCGAGGGAGCTTTACTCTGTATCTAACCCCGTGCTGTACCTGTCCTGGGAGTGTTTGATGGGGACAGTGTAGAGGAAGCTTTACTCTGTATCTAACCCCGTGCTGTACCTGTCCTGGAAGTGTTTGATGGGGACAGTGTAGAGGGAGCTTTACTCTGCATCTAACCCCTTGCTCTACCTGTCCTGGGTGTGTTTGATGGGGACAGTGTAGAGGGAGCTTTACTCTACATCTAACCCCGTGCTCTACCTGTCCTGGGTGTGTTTGATGGGGGACAGTGTCGAGGGAGCTTTACTCTGTATCTAACCCCGTGCTGTATCTGTCCTGGGAGTGTTTGATGGGGGACAGTGTCGAGGGAGCTTTACTCTGCATCTAACCCCGTGCTGTATCTGTCCTGGGAGTGTTTGATGGGGACAGTGTAGAGGGAGCTTTACTCTGTATCTAACCCCGTGCTGCACCTGTCCTGGGAGTGTTTGATGGGGGACAGAGTAGAGGAAGCTTTACTCTGTATCTAACCCCGTGCTGTATCTGTCCTGGGAGTGTTTGATGGGGGACAGTGTAGAGGAAGCTTTACTCTGCATCTAACCCCGTGCTGTACCTGTCCTGGGAGTGTTTGATGGGGACAGTGTAGAGGGAGCTTTACTCTGCATCTAACCCCGTGCTGTACCTGTCCTGGGAGTGTTTGATGGGGGACAGTGTAGAGGGAGCTTTACTCTGCATCTAACCCCGTGCTGTATCTGTCCTGGGAGTGTTTGATGGGGACAATGTAGAGGGAGCTTTACTCTGCATCTAACCCCGTGCTGTATCTGTCCTGGGAGTGTTTGATGGGGACAATGTAGAGGGAGCTTTACTCTGCATCGATCCCCGTGCTGTACCTGTCCTGGGAGTGTTTGCTGGGGACAGTGTAGAGGGAGCTTTACTCTGTATCTAACCCCGTGCTGTATCTGTCCTGGGAGTGTTTGATGGGGACAGTGTCGAGGAAGCTTTACTCTGCATCTAACCCCGTGCTGTACCTGTCCTGGGAGTGTTTGATGGGGGACAGTGTAGAGGGAGCTTTACTCTGTATCTAACCCCGTGCTGTATCTGTCCTGGGAGTGTTTGATGGGGGACAGTGTAGAGGAAGCTTTACTCTGCATCCAACCCCGTGCTGTACCTGTCCTGGGAGTGTTTGATGGGGACAGTGTAGAGGGAGCTTTACTCTGCATCTAACCCCGTGCTGTACCTGTCCTGGGAGTGTTTGATGGGGGACAGTGTAGAGGAAGCTTTACTGCATCTAACCCCGTGCTGTACCTGTCCTGGGAGTGTTTGATGGGGGATAGTGTAGAGGGAGCTTTACTCTTCATCAAACCCCGTGCTGTATCTGTCCAGGGAGTGTATGATGGGGGACAGTGTAGAGGGAGCTTTACTCTGTATCTAACCCCGTGCTGTACCTGTCCAGGGTGTGTTTGATGGGGGACAATGTAGAGGGAGCTTTACTCTGTATCCAACCCCGTGCTGTACCTGTCCAGGGTGTGTTTGATGGGGGACAATGTAGAGGGAGCTTTACTCTGTATCTAACCCCGTGCTGTACTTGTCCAGGGTGTGCTTGATGGGGGACAATGTAGAGGGAGCTTTACTCTGCATCAAACCCCGTGCTGTACCTGTCCTGGGAGTGTTTGATGGGGGACAGTGTAGAGGGAGCTTTACTTTGTATCTAACCCCGTGCTGTACCTGTCCAGATTGTGTTTGATGGGGGACAATGGAGAGGGAGCTTTAGTCTGCATCTAACCCCGTGCTGTACCTGTCCTGGGAGTGTTTGATGGGGACAGTGTAGAGGGAGCTTTACTCTGTATCTAACCCCGTGCTGTATCTGTCCTGGGAGTGTTTGATGGGGACAGTGTTGAGGAAGCTTTCCTCTGCATCTAACCCCGTGCTGTACCTGTCCTGGGAGTGTTTGATGGGGGACAGTGTAGAGGGAGCTTTACTCTGTATCTAACCCCGTGCTGTACCTGTCCTGGGAGTGTTTGATGGGGACAGTTTAGAGGAAGCTTTACTCTGTATCTAACCCCGTGCTGTATCTGTCCTGGGAGTGTTTGATGGGGACAGTGTCGAGGGAGCTTTACTCTGCATCTAACCCCATGCTGTACCTGTCCTGGGAGTGTTTGATGGGGACAGTGGAGAGGGAGCTTTACTCTGCATCTAACCCCGTGCTCTACCTGTCCTGGGTGTGTTTGATGGGGACAGTGCAGAGGGAGCTTTACTCTGCATCTAACCCCGTGCTCTACCTGTCCTGGGTGTGTTTGATGGGGGACAGTGTCGAGGGAGCTTTACTCTGTATCGAACCCCGTGCTGTATCTGTCCTGGGAGTGTTTGATGGGGGACAGTGTCGAGGGAGCTTTACTCTGCATCTCACCCCGTGCTGTATCTGTCCTGGGAGTGTTTGATGGGGACAGTGTAGAGGGAGCTTTACTCTGTATCTAACCCCGTGCTGTACCTGTCCTGGGACTGTTTGATGGGGACAGTGCAGAGGGAGCTTTACTCTGTATCTAACCCCGTGCTGTACCTGTCCTGGGAGTGTTTGATGGGGACAGTGTAGAGGAAGCTTTACTCTGTATCTAACCCCGTGCTGTACCTGTCCTGGAAGTGTTTGATGGGGACAGTGTAGAGGGAGCTTTACTCTGCATCTAACCCCTTGCTCTACCTGTCCTGGGTGTGTTTGATGGGGACAGTGTAGAGGGAGCTTTACTCTACATCTAACCCCGTGCTCTACCTGTCCTGGGTGTGTTTGATGGGGGACAGTGTCGAGGGAGCTTTACTCTGTATCTAACCCCGTGCTGTATCTGTCCTGGGAGTGTTTGATGGGGGACAGTGTCGAGGGAGCTTTACTCTGCATCTAACCCCGTGCTGTATCTGTCCTGGGAGTGTTTGATGGGGACAGTGTAGAGGGAGCTTTACTCTGTATCTAACCCCGTGCTGTACCTGTCCTGGGAGTGTTTGATGGGAGACAGTGTCGAGGGAGCTTTACTCTGCATCTAACCCCGTGCTGTATCTGTCCTGGGAGTGTTTGATGGGGACAGTGTAGAGGGAGCTTTACTCTGTATCTAACCCCGTGCTGTACCTGTCCTGGCAGTGTTTGATGGGGGACAGTGTCGAGGCAGCTTTATTCTGTACCTAAACCCATGCTGTACCTGTCCTGGGAGTGTTTGATGGGGACAGTGTCGAGGGAGCTTTACTCTGTATGTAACCCCGTGCTGTACCTGTCCTGGGAGTGTTTGATGGGGACAGTGGAGAGGGAGGTTTACTCTGTATCTAACGCCGTGCTGTACCTGTCCTGGGAGTTTTTGATGGGGACAGTGTAGGGGGAGCTTTACTCTGTATCTAACCCCGTGCTGTACCTGTCCTGGGAGTGTTTGATGGGGACAGTGTAGAGGGAGCTTTACTCTGTATCTAACCCCGTGCTGTACCTGTCCTGGGAGTTTTAGATGGGGACAGAGTAGAGGGAGCTTTACTCTGTATCTAACCCCGTGCTGTACCTGTCCTGGGAGTGTTTGATGGGGACAGTGTAGAGGGAGCTTTACTCTGGATCTAACCCCGTGCTGCACCTGTCCGGGGAGTGTTTGATGGGGACAGTGTGGATGAAGCTTTACTTTGTACCTAAACGCGTGCTGTACCTCTCCTGAGAATGTTTGATGGGGACAGTGTAGATGGAGCTTTACTCTGCATCAAACCCCGTGCTGTATCTGTCCAGGGAGTGTTTGATGGGGGACAGTGTAGAGGGAGCTTTACTCTGTATCTAACCCCGTGCTGTACCTGTCCAGGTTGTGTTTGATGGGGGACAATGTAGAGGGAGCTTTACTCTGCATCTAACCCCGTGCTGTACCTGTCCAGGGTGTGTTTGATGGGGGACAATGTAGAGGGAGCTTTACTCTGTATCTAACCCCGTGCTGTACTTGTCCAGGGTGTGTTTGATGGGGGACAATGTAGAGGGAGCTTTACTCTGCATCTAACCCCGTGCTGTACCTGTCCTGGGAGTGTTTGATGGGGGACAGTGTAGAGGGAGCTTTACTCTGTATCTAACCCCGTGCTGTATCTGTCCTGGGAGTGTTTGATGGGGGACAGTGTAGAGGAAGCTTTACTCTGCATCTAACCCCGTGCTGTACCTGTCCTGGGAGTGTTTGATGGGGACAGTGTAGAGGGAGCTTTACTCTGCATCTAACCCCGTGCTGTACCTGTCCTGGGAGTGTTTGATGGGGGACAGTGTAGAGGGAGCTTTACTCTGCATCTAACCCCGTGCTGTATCTGTCCTGGGAGTGTTTGATGGGGACAATGTAGAGGGAGCTTTACTCTGCATCTAACCCCATGCTGTATCTGTCCTGGGAGTGTTTGATGGGGACAATGTAGAGGGAGCTTTACTCTGCATCTATCCCCGTGCTGTAACTGTCCTGGGAGTGTTTGATGGGGGACAGTGTAGAGGGAGCTTTACTCTGCATCTAACCCCGTGCTGTACCTGTCCTGGGAGTGTTTGATGGGGGACAGTGTAGAGGGAGCTTTACTCTGCATCTAACCCCGTGCTGTACCTGTCCTGGGAGTGTTTGATGGGGACAGTGTAGAGGAAGCTTTACTCTGTATCTAACCCCGTGCTGTATCTGTCCAGGGAGTGTTTGATGGGGACAGTGTAGAGGGAGCTTTACTCTGCATCTAACCCCATGCTGTACCTGTCCTGGGAGTATTTGATGGGGACAGTGTAGAGGGAGCTTTACTCTGCATCTAACCCCGTGCTCTACCTGTCCTGGGTGTGTTTGATGGGGACAGTGTAGAGGGAGCTTTACTCTGCATCGAACCCCGTGCTCTACCTGTCCTGGGTGTGTTTGATGGGGGACAGTGTCGAGGGAGCTTTACTCTGTATCTAACCCCGTGCTGTATCTGTCCTGGGAGTGTTTGATGGGGGACAGTGTCGAGGGAGCTTTACTCTGTATCTAACCCCGTGCTGTACCTGTCCTGGGAGTGTTTGATGGGGACAGTGTAGAGGGAGCTTTACTCTGTATCTAACCCCGTGCTGTACCTGTCCTGGGAGTGTTTGATGGGGACAGTGTAGAGGAAGCTTTACTCTGTATCTAACCCCGTGCTGTACCTGTCCTGGGAGTGTTTGATGGGGACAGTGTAGAGGAAGCTTTACTCTGCATCTAACCACGTGCTGTACCTGTCCTGGGAGTGTTTGATGGGGGACAGTGTCGAGGCAGCTTTACTCTGTATCTAACCCCGTGCTGTACCTGTCCTGGGAGTGTTTGATGGGGACAGTGTAGAGGGAGCTTTACTCTGCATCTAACCCCGTGCTGTACCTGTCCTGGGAGTGTTTGATGGGGGACAGTGTAGAGGGAGCTTTACTCTGCATCTAACCCCGTGCTGTATCTGTCCTGGGAGTGTTTGATGGGGACAATGTAGAGGGAGCTTTACTCTGCATCTAACCCCGTGCTGTATCTGTCCTGGGAGTGTTTGATGGGGACAATGTAGAGGGAGCTTTACTCTGCATCTATCCCCGTGCTGTACCTGTCCTGGGAGTGTTTGATGGGGGACAGTGTAGAGGGAGCTTTACTCTGCATCTAACCCCGTGCTGTACCTGTCCTGGGAGTGTTTGATGGGGGACAGTGTAGAGGGAGCTTTACTCTGCATCTAACCCCGTGCTGTACCTGTCCTGGGAGTGTTTGATGGGGACAGTGTAGAGGAAGCTTTACTCTGTATCTAACCCCGTGCTGTATCTGTCCAGGGAGTGTTTGATGGGGACAGTGTAGAGGGAGCTTTACTCTGCATCTAACCCCATGCTGTACCTGTCCTGGGAGTGATTGATGGGGACAGTGTAGAGGGAGCTTTACTCTGCATCTAACCCCGTGCTCTACCTGTCCTGGGTGTGTTTGATGGGGACAGTGTAGAGGGAGCTTTACTCTACATCTAACCCCGTGCTCTACCTGTCCTGGGTATGTTTGATGGGGGACAGTGTCGAGGGAGCTTTACTCTGTATCTAACCCCGTGCTGTATCTGTCCTGGGAGTGTTTGATGGGGGACAGTGTCGAGGGAGCTTTACTCTGCATCTAACCCCGTGCTGTATCTGTCCTGGGAGTGTTTGATGGGGACAGTGTAGAGGGAGCTTTACTCTGTATCTAACCCCGTGCTGTACCTGTCCTGGGAGTGTTTGATGGGGGACAGTGTCGAGGGAGCTTTACTCTGCATCTAACCCCGTGCTGTATCTGTCCTGGGAGTGTTTGATGGGGACAGTGTAGAGGGAGCTTTACTCTGCATCTAACCCCGTGCTGTACCTGTCCTGGGAGTGTTTGATGGGGGACAGTGTCGAGGCAGCTTTATTCTGTACCTAAACCCATGCTGTACCTGTCCTGGGAGTCTTTGATGGGGACAGTGTCGAGGGAGCTTTACTCTGTATGTAACCCCGTGCTGTACCTGTCCTGGGAGTGTTTGATGGGGACAGTGGAGAGGGAGGTTTACTCTGTATCTAACGCCGTGCTGTACCTGTCCTGGGAGTTTTTGATGGGGACAGTGTAGGGGGAGCTTTACTCTGTATCTAACCCCGTGCTGTACCTGTCCTGGGAGTGTTTGATGGGGACAGTGTAGAGGGAGCTTTACTCTGTATCTAACCCCGTGCTGTACCTGTCCTGGGAGTGTTTGATGGGGACAGTGTAGAGGGAGGTTTACTCTGTATCTAACCCCGTGCTGTACCTGTCCTGGGAGTTTTAGATGGGGACAGAGTAGAGGGAGCTTTACTCTGTATCTAACCCCGTGCTGTACCTGTCCTGGGAGTGTTTGATGGGGACAGTGTAGAGGGAGCTTTACTCTGGATCTAACCCCGTGCTGCACCTGTCCGGGGAGTGTTTGATGGGGACAGTGTGGATGGAGCTTTACTTTGTACCTAAACGCGTGCTGTACCTCTCCTGAGAATGTTTGATGGGGACAGTGTAGATGGAGCTTTACTCTGCATCTAACCCCGTGCTGTCCCCGTCCTGGGAGTGTTTGATGGGGGACAGTGGAGAGGAAGCTTTACTGCATCTAACCCCGTGCTGTAT
>NW_027592680.1:0-48000 GCF_964213995.1 Mustelus asterias
TTATGGAAGAGAGTTCCAAACCTCTACCACCCTTTCTGTGTGGAAGTGCTTCCTAACATCCCTCCTGAACAGTATGGCCCTAATTTTTAGACTGCCTCCTGGCTCGAGAATCTCCAACCAGTGGAAATAATCTATCTTCATCTACCCTGTCTTTTCGTGTTTATACCTTGAAGACTTTGATCAGATCACCCCTTAACCTTCTAAATTCTCGAGAAAACAGGTCCAATTTGTATAATCTCTCCTCATAATTAAACCCCTGAAGCCCAGGTATCATTCCTGCAAACCTGCGCTGCACTCCCTCCAAGACCAAAATATCCTCCCTGAGGTGTGGCGCACAGATCTGCTCACGTGCTCCAAATAGGGTCCAACCAGTGTTTTGTATAGCTGCAGAATAACTTCTGTCCTCCAGTTCTCTCAATATAAAGACCAGCTTTCCATTAGCCTTCTTGATTATTTTCTCAACCTGTTTGTGGCATTTTAAAGATGGGTGACCTGAACCCCCCAAGTCTCTTTGGATATCCACTGTATTGAACTTCATACCATCTGGAAAGTATTCTGATCTATCCACGACCAGGCTCCCACAGTCTAAGTGGATGGGTCTGTCTGGGGGTGTTTCTCCTGGTTCTGTCCATGTTGTTTGGGTGTTTGTGTATTTTTGAGAGCAGCTGGAATTATAAGACCATAAGACATAGGAGCGGAAGTAAGGCCATTCGGCCCATCGAGTCCACTCCACCATTCAATCATGGTTGATTTCAACTCCATTTACCCGCTCTCTCCCCATAGCCCTTAATTCCTCGAGAAATCAAGAATTTATCAATTTCTGTCTTGAAGACGCTCAACGTCTCGGCCTCCACAGCCCTCTGTGGCAATGAATTCCACAGACCCACCACTCTCTGGCTGAAGAAATTTCTCCTCATCTCTGTTCTAAAGTGACTCCCTTTTATTCTAAGGCTGTGCCCCCGCGTCCTAGTCTCCCCTGTTAATGGAAACAACTTCCCTACGTCCATCCTATCTAAGCCGTTCATTATCTTGTAAGTTTCTATCAGATCTCCCCTCAACCTCCTAAACTCCAATGAATATAATCCCACGATCCTCAGACGTTCATCGTATGTCAGGCCTACCATTCCTGGGATCATCCGTGTGAATCTCCGCTGGACCCGCTCCAGTGCCAGTATGTCCTTCCTGAGGTGTGGGGCCCAAAATTGCTCACAGTACTCCAAATGGGGCCTAACCAGTGCTTTATAAAGCCTCAGAAGTACATCCCTGCTTTTGTATTCCAAGCCTCTTGAGATAAATGACAACATTACATTTGCTTTCTTAATTACGGACTCAACCTGCAAGTTTACCTTTAGAGAATCCTGGACTAGGACTCCCAAGTCCCTTTGCACTTTAGCATTATGAATTTTGTCACCGTTTAGAAAATAGTCCATGCCTCTATTCTTTTTTCCAAAGTGTACGACCTCGCACTTGCCCACGTTGAATTTCATCAGCCACTTCTTGGACCACTCTCCTAAACTGTCTAAATCTTTCTGCAGCCTCTGGTTTTGGCTGTTATCCTCCCAGATGTTCCATCTGTTTTTGGTTAATGTGACTGAGTTCTTCCAGCCTGTCTCCAATTCTCCTTCCTGTCTCTGGTATATGGGTCAAGGGGGCTTGATGTAGTGATCCACGTTAATTGTCTGTCTGCTTCCAACAAGTATTGTTGTCTGTCCAGAATGACGGTGTTGCTATCCTTGTCTCCTGGTTTTATGATCGTATCCGTACTGGACCTCAGCTCTCTGATTGTCTGTCTTTCTCTCCAGGTAGGATTCTGTTTGTCTCTCGTGTTTTAGTGTTGTGGAGGGATTCAAACAAGGCATTCTGGGAAGGGTGGACAGGGATTTTGGAGGTGACAGCACGTTCAGGGAATTTGGAGGGGAAAGGGAGGCTGGAGATGGGGGAATAGATTGTAAGGATGGTGGGGTCAAGAGTTTGTTTTCTGAGAAGCAGAAGGACAGAGAATCAGTACCTGAAGAGTGAAAACTTAATATAGTCAATGACCAAAGGGAAGTTGGAGATCAGTAGTTTAGTGGATGATTTAGTGCGAATAAGGTCGATGGAGCAAGAGGTGAGTCTCATGGATGAGATGAACCCTGAGAGGACATGAGGGGAAATGACAGAGAAACTAGAGAAAGGGATGGGTTCAGGGCTCGGGAAAGGATGAAATTTACAGACAGTTTGGCCGGTGAGCTAGTGGAAGGGAGGGAAGCAGCAGAGGCAGCTGATCAGATTGTCTCCATCTTAGTGACAGAGAAGCTCCATGAGCTCCTCACACTTGTTGTTGGAGGTGAGGATGGAGGAGACAGGGGGGAGGGAGAGCAATTCAATAAGAACTGAATTATGTTCAGAGAAATTAAAAAGATTCAACACAGTCTGTGTTTGTAACACAAAGCTGATTTAATTGACTTTTTAACCGGAATATTAGCCTCGACAAGTGGCTGGCGTTTATTAACAGCATAAACAGAACATTATGAAGATGGTTCAGTCCTGAATGTGAGTAACAGCAAAATTTAATCACTGTAGTTACTTGTGAACTCTCTGGTGTCTGAGCAGGTGGGATGTAGTCGTACATCCCTTCCCACACTCAGAGCAGGTGAATGGTCTCTCCCCAGTGTGAACTCGCTGGTGTACAGAGAGTTGAGATGATCGCACAAACCCAGTCCCACAGTGAGAGCACCTGAACGGTCTCTCCTCAGTGTGAACACGTTGATGTCGTGTCAGTTCCCCAGATCTTTTAAAGCACTTCCCACAATCTGAGCATTTAAAAGGTCTCTCGTCAGTGTGAACTCGCTGGTGTGCAGTTAGTTGAATTGATCGTCTGAACCCAGCCTCACAGTGAGAGCATCTGAAAGGTCTCTCATCAGTGTGAAAAAGCTGATGGGAAGTCAGTTTCTCAGAGGTTTTGTAGCATTTCTCACAGTTTGGACATTTAAAAGGTTTCTTGTCTGTGTGAACTCGCTGGTGTGTCAGCAGGATCGATGAGGTAGTGAATCCCTTCCCACACTCAGAGCAGATAAATGGCCTCTCCCCAGTGTGAACTCGCTGGTGTTTCAGCAGGTCAGATGACTGAATGAATCCCTTCCCACACTCGGAGCAGGTGAATGGCCTCTCCCCAGAGTGAACTCGCTGGTGAACAGTGAGGTCAGACGATCGTCTGAACCCAGTCCCACAGTGAGAGCACCGGAATGGCCTCTCCTCAGTGTGAACACGTTGATGGCGCATCAGTTCCCCAGAACTTTTATAGCACTTTCCACAGTCTGGACATTTGAAAGGTCTCTCCTCAGTGTGAACTCGCTGGTGACTCAGCAGGTGGGCTGAAATAGTAAATCCCTTCCCACACTCGGAGCAGGTGAATGGCCTCTCGCTGGAGTGAACTCGCTGGTGTGTGAACAGAGAGGATGACTGAGTGAATCCCTTCCCACATGTGGGGCAGGTGAATGGCCTCTCCCCAGTGTGACTGCGCCAATGCATTTCCAGCTTGGATGGGGAAATGAATCCCTTCCCACAGTCCCCACATTTCCACAGTTTCTCCTCAGTGTGACTGCAATTGTGTCTCCACAGGTCAGATGATTGTCTGAAGCCGTGTCCACACACACAACACGTGTACGGATTCTCCCCACTGTGAAATGGGCTTTTTCCTTCCATGTTCCAAATCTGATGATATCAAAGTTACGATAAATTGAGCCACTCCGTCAGCTTCCCAACGGCAAACTCTCCACTTCTAACACCCTGTAAAATATCTACAATGTGGTTGACTCTTAAAATGTCCTCTGAAACTCAGTTCAAGGGCTAATAGGAATGGGTGATGAATGCTGGCCCAGCCAGGGACACCAACAGTGTGAATGAATTAGGAAAAATATCTGCCATCCTTACCCAGTCTGGTCTAACTATATATCAAGAGCAATGTGGTTGACTCTTAAAATGTCCTGAGATGGCCAAGCAAACCACTCAGTTCAAGCACAATTAGGGATGGACAATAAATGCTGGCCTAGTCAGCAATTCCCATGGACAAATAAAAAATTCCCGGAGACTCCAGTCCAATCCGGGAGAGTTGGTAACTGGTCCAGGCTCACAGCGCATGCGCCCTGCTGCACATTGTTCCTGTAAAGTTGGCGGCCGCTAACCCGGGCCTGGAGCCGCTCAGATCCGACTCTATTCGGTGCTGATTGAAACGGTACCGGGAACATGTTATCTGGATTGAGGCGTCCACAGGTATTTATGAAGCCTCCCAGCCCACTCCGCTGCTTCTATCCCTCCCCGGTCACCCAGCGGCTCCATTACTGAACCTCACTCCATTGTTTCTTTCCGACTCCTCGCAGCTCCAGTCACAGCCCGGCCTGTGCATGCTCTGGTCAGAGTCAGACACTGCGCACGCTCCAGTCACAGCCAGGTACTGCGCTTGCGCAATAATTGCAGTAATGTGGATAGGACACAGTCTCACCCGCAGAGAATGTTGGGTAATCACCTCACCATTCAAACCCATATTGTTCAATAGAAAATACGATTTGCGATCTGATTATGATTGGTACCATTGGGCCAAGGTTCAAATGTGTTACTTCAATTCATTTGGCAACTAAGCAGCATAGGCCTTCCAGCACATTTCTGTCCTGGGTGTGATTGACAACATAACAATCACCTGCATTTAGATGTGAACTCGTTGGGGTGAACAAGTGATTTGTGCCTTCTTAGACAGAACAGTTAAACTATCCCTCGCCAATAAGAGGGGTAGTTAAAATGCTTTGAGCTTTTAAAGTTATAGAGTGTTAACCACTGAGGAAATCCCTTTGCGAACGTTAAGTGTTTGAGTGGTCTTCCTCTGGTGTAATTCTGCTGTTCTATCGGTAAATGGGATGACTGAGTCAATTTTCACATTCAGCTGGGAAATAATTTGTTGATGGTGGGATTTAATCCAAAGGTTTACAGCTCAGACGGGAATCTCAAAAATTGGGCAAAAAATGCTGGCCTTGCCAGCAATGTCCACACCCCATGAATTATTATTATTTTTAAATAGTTCCTTTTGACGTGCTCTCCATCTCCCTGTCTCCTTCTTCCTCAAAGCATCAAACTTAAGGGAAAAGCATATAGCTACACAGAGGTGAGTGGCAGGTCAGATGATTGGCTGGAATATAAAGAACAGTAGAGAATGACTAAAAGGTTAATTGGAAGAAAAACATTAGAGTATGAGAGGAAGTTAGCTGTTAATGTAAAAATGAATAGCAAGAGTTTCTATAGGTATTCGAAAAGGAAAAGAGGAATAAGGTGAGTGTTGGCTCTCAAGAAAATGAGAATGGGGAGTAATAGTAGATAGTAAATGGCCAATGAAATAAACAAATCTTTGCTTCTGTCTTCACTATAGAAAATACAAAACCAGCCAGTCCTAGCCGTAAATCAGGAGGTGGAAGGGAGAGAGGAACTAGGAGAAATTACAATGACGTGGGAAGCTGTACTGAGCTGCAGCTGACAAGTCTCTGGGTCACGATGGAATTCATCCTAGCATCTTAAGAAGGTGGTTAATGAGATAGTGACAGTAGATTTGTTGGTGTTAATTTTCCAAAGTTCCCTAGATTCTGGAGAGGTTCCATCAGACTGGAAAGTAGCAAATATAAGCCCTCTAATTCAAGAATGGATGGTGGCATAAGACAGGAAATTTAGGCCAGTTCGATAGACATCTGTTGTGGGGAAGATGTTAGAATCAATCATTAAAGAGGTTATAGCTGGCCACTTTGGAAAAACTCAAGGTAATCAGGAAGAGTTAGCATGGTTTAATGAGATTGTGTTTAACCAATTGGAGTTCTTTGAAGAAGTAACGTGTGGATAGAAGGGAACCTGTGGATCTGCTGAATTGAATTCCAGAAAACATGTGATAAGGTGCCACATCAAAGGTTATCATGGAAAACAAAAGCTAGTAGTGCAGGGGGTAACATATTACCCCCTGCACTGCTTCTGATAGAAGATTCGCTGTCAGAAAGTAGAGAGAATGCATATTTATTGTTTAACATGGGAATGGAGGTGAATGTAATGCTGAGACCAGTAGCAATCTGTGTGGTTGTTCTTGATGCTGTCAGAGTGAGTTCACCCTCACAGGCAGGAAGACTGTTCACTGTGATAACATCAAACTGACGCCGGCTGTTTCATTCTCAGGTATCACAACTTCCTGTTTCTCTGCTGCCGGTTCCAAACCTCACATCTCACTTCTGAGCAGAAAATAAATCCAGGAACCACAATCTGGTGAGAACATCTGTCAATGCGGCCTTTATCTGTCCACAGAGTCAGGGCAGAGTCACACTGATCACATTGCGGTGACATTTACAAATGAGCCTATTATTTCTGTTCAGAGTTTCCATTCCCAGATATAACTGGCTGTGTTTGTGGATCAGTCAGAGTTCGCTCTGATCCCCATAGCCGGGAACTGATAGCCTGCTCCCTTATATTTTATATCATTGTGTGTTGCTTGTTTCCTGTTTCTCAGCTTTTATCTTTGACAACCTCATCTTTCTGCTTTTTAAAATCTCTCTCAATTTTTCTCTCAGTCTTTCTGTCTCTCCTTTCCTCTGTATCTTTCTCAGGTTTTGTGTGTTCCTATTTAATCAAGATGTTCAAAATCATGAAGAGTTTCTGATTGATTATAGAAGGAAAATCAGGGAGAAAAGCAGAAAACCTCGGCAGGTCCTGCAGCATCTGTTCAGAGAGAAACAGTTAACATTTTGAGTCCATATGATTCTTCAGGACAGGAAAAACGTGGGTTTTTAGATCAGGGAATATGATGGGGAGATTTAATAGAGATGTTTAAAATGACAAATGATTTATGATAGTGTCAATGGAGAGGAACTGTTTCCCAGGAGCAGGAGGGTCTGTAAGCAGAGGACACAGAGATTTAACATAATTGACAGCCTAACTTTAGGGCATGATAAGGAGATTGTTTTACACAATGATTTGATGTGATCTGGAATGCACAAACTGACAGGTGCTAGAAGCAGGTTTGATAGTGACTTTCAAAGGGAATTGGATAAATACTTGCAGAAGGTAAATTGGCAGAGTGATGGTGAATGGGATTAATTGGACAGTTCACTCGTCTTTGTGACATTCTGAATATTTCTATTTGACTTTATGTGGAATTTGCACATTCTCTCCATGTCCGCGTGGAGAAGCAACTGGGTTTTTATGACAATCCAGCAGCTTCATGGTGACTATTTCCTCCTGCTGGCCCCAGAAATTACCAGATTCATTCAGCTCAATTTGACAACCTGCCTTTGTGTTGTTGTGGGTTCTCTCTCACTCCCTTTTTTCTGTTTTAAATCAATTTCACAGGGTTTTAGAAGGGGACGATTTGCGGTCTGGTCTCAAACAAAACATCACATCAGGATCTGACGGAGTCACCCTTAATATCATAGCCTGAATATCACTGGACTTTGAACATGGAAGGAGAAAGCATTCGTCACAGTGGGGAGAAACCATACACGTGTTCTGTGTGTGGACGAGGCTTCAACCAATCATCTGATCTGTCAAAGCACGAATGCAGTCACAGCGGGGGGATGACTTGGAAATGTGAGGAATGTGCAGCAGTATTCAGATCCTCAGCTGAGCTGGAAACTCACCAGTGTGCTCACACTGGGGAAAGACCAATCAGCTGCTCTGAGTGTGGGAAAGGATTCAGTCACTTATCCCAGCTAATGATACACCAGCGAGTTCACACTGGGGAGAGACCATTCACCTGTTGTGAGTGTGGGAAGAAATTCACTCAGTCATCCAACTTACGGACACACCAGCGAGGTCATTCAGGGGAGAAACCATTTACCTGCTCCAGATGTGGAAAGAAATTCCCTCATTTGTCTCATCTGCTGGCTCACCAGCAAGTTCACACTGACCAGAAACCTTTTAATTGTTCAGACTGCGGGAAATGTTTTAAAAGTTCCAGGGAACTGTTGTCCCATCAACGTGTTCACACTGATGAGAAACCATTCAGGTGCTCTCATTGTGGGACTGGGTTCAGACATTCATCTCATCTCATTGTACACCAGCGAGTTCACACTGGGGAGAGGCCGTTCACCTGCTCTGACTGTGGGAAGGGATTCACTCAGTTATCCAACCTGCTGACACACCAGCGAGGCCACACTGAAGAGAAACCGTTCACCTGTTCCCAATGTGGGAAGGGATTCACTCGATCATCTGACCTCCTGACACATCAGCTTGTTCACACTGGGGAGAGACCGTTCACATGCTCCAAGTGTGGAAAGGGATTCACTACCTCATCGCACTTGCTGAGACACCAGCGAATTCACTCTGGCGAGAGGCGGTTCATCTGCTCCGAGTGTGGGAAGGGATTCACTCAGTCATCTGACCTGCTGACCCACCAGCGAATTCATGAGTAACTACAATGATTAGATTTTGTGGTTAATCAAGTCAGGAATGAACATTGCTGATCAGGGTCTATTTCTGCTGATAATAAACTCCAGCCTACTTATAGATGTTAATATTCTCGATAAAAGTCAAATAAATCAGCTTTATGTTAAATACCAATGTCTGAATCTTTTAACATCACAAACACAAGGTAGTTCCTTTTCAAAGGCTCCCTCAAGCTCTCTGTCCTCTCCAACACTCTCTCCTGGTTAAAAGTGATTGTTATAATCTGCCTCTCCAATCATGGTTTTGTCCATTTATCCAAATATTTCCCATGTGACTCCGTTTTTTCTTTCTCAAACTCCTCTGAAGCATAGTGGGATGTTTTATTACATTAAACATGTTCTATAAAGACATAAGAACTAGGAGCAGGTGTAGGCCATCTGGCCCCTCGAGCCTGCTCCGCCATTCAATAAGATCATTGATCTTTTTGTGGACTCAGCTCCGCTTACCCACCCACTGACCATAACCCTTAATTCATTTACTGTTCAAACATTTATCTATCTGGCCTTGAAAACATTCAATGAGGTAGCCTCAACTGCTTCAGTGGACAGGGAATTCCACAGATTCACAAGTTCCTCCTCAACTCAGTCCTAAATCTGCTCTGCCTTATTTTGAGGCCATGACCCCTAGTTCTAGTTTCACCTGCCAATGGAAACAACCTCCTTATTTCTATCTTATCCATTCCCTTCATAATCTTATATGTTTCTATAAGATCTCCCCTCATTCTTCTGAATTCCAATGAGTATAGTCCCAGTCTACTTAGTCTTTCTCCAAAAGCCAACCCTCTCAATTCCAGAATCAACCTCATGAACTTCCTCTGCACCCCCTCCAGTGTCAGGATATCCTTTCTCAAATAAGGAGACCAAAACTGTACATAGTACTCCAGGTGTGGCCTCACCAACAACTTATACAAGTTGTTACTGTTTCTCAAGTCAGTTTGTACACAGTAAGATTCCACAAACAGCAGTCAGACCAATTGAAGAAGGGAAAGGGTTAATGTATTTTGTACCTAAAAGGTTGAACTTTGTACTTAGAATGTATCACAAGCATGACCCTTCATTATGGCTAATCCCCTTGTTTATAGTGCTTCAGGCATGAATATAAGTTATTTATTCATGGTTTCATTCTTTAACTTCATTCTTATAAAGACAGACAGCAAGATATCAATGTAATGTTTGTAAAGTCTTACCTTTTCTACAAGCTTGTCTGTGGTTTGAGGAAGGAAGGCAATTACAAGATGTGGAGCATGATAACGGCCATTTAAAGGAGGACTCCCGCTGGGCCAGCTACAATTGTGCCGGTAACTTCAAAGGAAGGGCCGTGGAAGAGCAGGAAACCTCAGACTGTATCGTGACTACAGCTGCCAGAGAACTGGACTTTGATTCATGACCAGACCAGTGTTTGTGTCGTGACTGGTGCTGGGAGCCATAATGTATATATATCCCCACTTTTCTGTGTTCAGGGAGAACTTTGGCTTCCGCTTTCAAGGGGTCAAGTTGTCCCGTGAGCTTGTGAGAATAAAGCCTACTTTATTTTGACTCATACCAGCCTCAGAGGTATTTTTTACCTACTACACCGACTAACCCATAGTAGTGTTAGTTAAGGCAGGAATGTTGGTCCCACTGCAGCAGGAGAACTCCCCTGTGGACAGTCTGTGGAGTTTTTGAGCTCTCCTGAGCTGAGAGTGGATCTGATTGAACTGTCAGGCCTGCAGTGGACCTTGAAGAACCGCTGTCTGGGATCTTTCCTCTCGATTCACTGATTCAAATCTTTTTGGCCAACCAAATAAACTAACTTAAATTTCAATTCACTCACTCCCAGCTAAAGTTGTTCCTGATCAGTCACATAATTAACTTTGAATATCAATCCCTATTTAACCTTTGGAGCAAAATCTACAAAATCAAAATCAGCTGTAAAAGAGAAAGAAAGTTCTTGTGTTCATTCAGAAACTTTCACACCCTTAGAGCATCCCAAAGTGATTCAGTCAATGATAGATTTTGGAAGGAAGAATGAGGAGAGGCAGAATAAACTAAATGGGACAATTTTAAACAGAATGCAGGAATGCAGTGACTTGGGAGTGGATGTAAACAAATGCTTTACTGTGACAGGACAAGTTGATCAAGCTGTTTAAATATAAAACTAATAGGTTCTCCGTTTATTAATGGAGACATGGAGTACAAAAGCAAGACAATTATAGTAAATCTTAATAAATCACTGATTAATCCCCAGCTGAAATATTGTGTTCAATGCTGAGCACCGCACTTTGGGAAAGATGTCAAGGTCTTGGAGAGGGTGCAGGGAAAATTTCCCAGAATAGTATCAGGGATGAGAGGTTTTAGTTCTGTGGAGAGACTGCAGCAGCTGGGATTGTTCTTATTCAAGCTGAGAAGGTTAAGGAATGATTTAATAGAGGTGTGGATTTTTAAAAAACATTTCCCATCTCCATCGGGAGAAATTGTTTCCATTGTGGGGATGGTTGGTAACCACAGATCCCGGATTTAAAATAATTAGCAAAATATCCAGGATGGAGTAGAGATAATTTTACTCAGTGAATTATGACGATCTGGAACACATTGTCTGAATGACTGGTGGAGATCCAACAGTAACTTTCAGAAGTGATTTAGACTGATCGCTCTGCTTGTGAGTCTTTGGCACATTCACAAACCTACTCAGTAGCCATGGCAACAGACACTCGATTTCAGCAACTTGTGTGGAATTTCCATTTTAAAGTGTCATCATTCATTGTACATTAGGCCACATCTATAAACCTGTTTCTCACACCTCCAATGAAGAGGGACAAATGTGGATGGATGGATCACTTTGAGAAGTTCTTTGCTGTCTGATGTGATTTACCCTCTCAAAGGCCCATTCATAAACCTTATTTTTGGGGTCTTACATCAATCACTTATTCAATTGTCCATTAGTCAAGCACAGATAATCAAGGTAATCCCTCCTATTCCCATCGAATATTCATGAAGTCATTTTGTGGCTCATTGCTTGCTCGGACATCCGGCTTAATCGTTACTCAGACAGTTGGTTTCCACGTGGGTCATGACAACCCCCCAAGCCGATCAAGTTTGTCTTGTTTCAGGTTCTGTGCTACAGAAGTGTCTTTGGCAGAGACAACAGGTCCACACTGTCCTGTGTTTATCAACCCAGGAAGCTTTCCTGATAAGAAAAGGAGTGAGAGAGAGACCCCCATAATAGTCAATACATTTCCAAAGATTTATATAAGGTTATTGGTGATTTCTTAAAGATGTCCCCACCAAGAGAGGGATTATCCTTATTGACATCTCAACTGATTTCAGACGAACCTCACCATTTTAAGCTGTTTCCAAGCTTGCTTTCCTAATTTCTGAATGACATTCCCTGGATAACAGACTGAAGCTACTCGAATGATCAGAATCAGCCACACAAATCCATAAGCTGCCATCGAGAGTAAATGTCAAAACTTTTCCAGTAAGTGTGATAACTGTTGACTTCGATTCATCCTCCCCACCTGCAGATCATCTTTCACAATTCTAAATTATTGACATGCTGTAAATACATCTGGTTCAAACACACGTTCATGCACGAACTTTAAAGATTCTCCAGGTCTCTGTTCACTTGCATCCACCTTGTGGATATTTTCTAACTGATTCTGGACCTCATCAATTTGTCCTTTGTGAACCGGTTTAGAAATCCTATTGAGGATATACTCGTAATCCGTGTCACCCTCTTCTCCAATCCACAGGATATCTCTCACCCCCGGCCGGCCTGTTTTCTCTCAGACTATCTATCGGTCATTCCCTGTAATGAGGCAGTGCCATTGTATCGTCCTGGCTTCACTTAGGAACTTCTCCATTCATGTTTAACGAAAACTGATCCCACTCCGAACACCACTTGTAAGATTTAGCTTCACAAATCACAGATTACCCAAAAAGGGTGTTGAGCTCAGAAGTGACTTAAAGTAGTTCATTGAGGAACAACAGTTTAAGTGTGATGCAGAAGGCAAATAAACAGGAAAAACCCACAAACTGACAGGTGAGAATGATTTACCAGTCCCAGAGGACAAACAGGGTGACACAGAGAGAGTGCTGGTCTCTGTAGCTGGTGGCTGCAGTCTCCTCTGAATGGTTAACTGTTGTGAGCCAGAGTGCGGGTGTTGGGCTGAAGCCAGTACGGATCACTTCAAAATCTCTTCGCTCTCGAGAGCCTGTTTTAACCTTCACGCAGACAGTTAGATTACATGAGGGTCATGAGATCGAAGGCCTGTGCTGCAAACAGAGTTAACTGGTCTGTCCTGTGTTTGTCAGCCAGTAACCTGCTGTAGAAGCTTTCTTCATAAGACAGTGAGCTACTTCTATAATAATCCAGAAATTTCTTAAGATTTTATAGGGTTATCGGACAGTGATTTTTTTTTTACAGCCTAGTACTTGGATTGGAACTTGTGTGCACTCCCGAGCTGAGGGGAATACTTTTTTGATTTGATTTGATTTATTGTCACATGTATTAGTATACAGTGAAAAGTATTGTTTCTTGTGCGCTATACAGACAAGCATACTGTTCATAAAGAAGGAAACGAGAGAGTGCAGAATGTAGTGTTACAATCACAGCCAGTCATAGCTAGGGTGCAGAGAAGGATCAACTTAATGTGAGGTAGGTGCATTCAAAAGTCTGATGGCAGCAGGGAAGAAGCTGTTCTTGAGTCAGTTGTATGTGACCTCAAACTTTTGTATCTTTTTCCCCGAGGAAAGAAGGTGGAAGAAAGTATGTCTGGGGTGCATGGGGTCCTTAATTATGCTGGCTGCTTTGCCGAGGCAGCGGGAAGTGTAGACAGAGTCAATGGATGGGAGGCTGGTTTGCGTGATGGATTGGGCTACATTCACGACCTTTTGTAGTTTCTTGCGTCTTGGGCAGAGCAGGAGCCATACCAAGCTGTGATACAACCAGAAAGAATGCTTTCTTTGGTGCATCTGTAAAAGTTGGTGAGAGTCGTAACTGACATGCCAAATTTCCTCAGTCTTCTGAGAAAGTAGAGGCACTGGTGAGCTTTCTTAACTATAGTGTCGGCATGGGGGGACCAGGACAGGTTGTTGGTGATCTGGACATGTAAAAACTTGAAGCTCTCGACCCTTTCTACTTCGTCCCCGTTGATGTAGACAGGGACATGTTCTTCTTTACGCTTCCTGAAGTCGATGACAATCTCCTTTGTTTTGTTGACATTGAGGGAGAGATTATTGTTGCCGCACCAGTTCACCAGATTCTCTATCTCATTCCTGTTCTCTGTCTCGTCATTGTTTGAGATCCGACCCACTATGGTGGTGTCGTCAGCAAACTTGAAAATCGAAATTCTGGACCCACAGGAGGGGTAAGATTTGGGAACTCACGATTCTCCATCAATTCTCATTCCCCTTCTTTCTGGTGGATAATGGAGGTGTCACTGTGTGTAATGTGCAAGTCAGTAAGAATTGTCAGCAAGGATTAATCAGCACTTTCTAATTGGAGATGTTCATCAGTGGAACCTCTCAGACACTGAATTGTAGAGTTTGTACCAAAGATCAATTTAGGATTGAAGTAAAAGTTCAGAATCTTGTTGTAAACTAATTTCTGATGAGAGTTGCTGAGTTATGGGGAAAGATCAGAGGCAGCGGTTCTTAAAGGGAAGCTGCAGCCCTGAGAACACAATCAGCTCTAGATCGAGAATTTTAAACTTCAGCCCAGTTACAGGGATTATTAACATCAACAAAACAAAATCCAAACTAGATAAAACTAGAACCAGAGGCCACAACCTCAGGCTAAAGGGACAATCCTTTAAAACAGAGATGAGGAGGAATTTCTTCAGCCAGGAAATGGTGAATCTGTGGAACTCTTTGCCACAGAAGGCTGTGGAGGTCAGGTCATTGAGTGTCTTTAAGACAGAGATAGATCAGAGATCAGGGGTTATGGGGAAAAGGCAGGAGAATGGGCATGAGAAAAAAATCAGCCATGATTGAATGGCGGAGCAGACTCGATGGGCCGAATGGCCTAATTCTGCTCCTATGTCTTATGGACTTATGAACTGTCAGTATTGAACTGCACTAACAGCAGAATCCAATCCCTGCAGTTAATTGTGAACTCGTTGGTGCCGCAGCAGGCTGCCAGACTGAGTGAATCCCTTCCCACACTCGGAGCAGGTGAATGGCCTCTCCCTTGTGTGAACATGCTGGTGTCTCCTCAGGTGCGATGAACAAGTGAATTTGTTCCCACACTCAGAGCAGGTGAATGGTCTCTCTCCAGTGTGTGTTCGCTGGTGTGTCTGCAGGTGAGATAACTGAGAAAATTTATTCCCACACTCAGAGCAGATGAATGGCTTCTCCCCAGTGTGAACTCGCTGGTGTACACTGAGCTGGGCTGAAGACCTGAATCTCTTTCCACAGGAAGTGCAGCTGAACAGCTTTTCCTCAGTGTGAATTCGCTGGTGACTTAGCAAATCAGAGGGCCCAGTGAATCCTTTCCCACATACAGGGCAGGTGAATGGTCTCTCCCCAGTGTGAACTTGCTGGTGTTTCAGCAGATTGGATGACTGAATGAATCCTTTTCCACACTCAGGGCAGGTGAACTGTGTCTCCCCAGTGTGAACTCGCTGGTGTCTCGACAGGTCAGATAACTGAGTGAATCTCTTTCCACACTCCAAGCAGATGAATGGTCTCTCTCCAGTGTGAAACCGCTGGTGTGTTAGCAATTGGGATGACTGAGTGAATCCTTTCCCACACTCTGAGCAGATGAACGGCCTCTCCCCAGTGTGACTGCGCTGATGAATTTCCAGCAGGGATGGAGAATTGAATCCTTTCCCACACTCCCCACATTTCCACGGTTTCTCCATGGTGTTGGTGTCCTTGTGTCCCTCCAGGTTGGATGATCAGTTGAAGCCTCATGAACACACAGAACACGTGGACAATTTCTCCTCACTGTGAACTGTGTGATGTTTTTTCAGGCTGTGTAACTGGTTAAAGCTCTTTCCACAGTCAGTTCACTGGAACACTCTCACTCGGGTGTGTGTGTGTCTCGGTGCTTTTCCATTCACACTGATATTTCAAACCTTTTCCCACAGGCAGAACAGACAAACATTTCTCCTTCCACATTCGAAGACTGATGATATTCAAATCCTGATTAATCGAGTGACTCTGTCGGCTCTTTACATGATACTTGGTTTGAGTTTCTCGTCTGCAAATCCTCCCGTTTTAATTCTCTGCAAAAAGAGTTTACAAAGTCGTCACCGGAAGAACAGGAAATTCTAGTTCCTATGGAACACTTTGATCTCTTGATCCCCAAAGTTGCAAATTCCTGTCCCACTCATGTCTTTAGTTTAAAATTTTCCTCTTTGTGTTCAAATCTCTCCAGGGCTTCATCCCTCCCTATCTCTATATTATCCTCCAGCCCCGCAACCCGCTGAGATATCTGTGCTGCTCTAATTCTGGCCTCTTGTACATTCACTATTTAATTGCTCCACCATTTGAGACCATGCCTTCAGTCTCTCATCCCCAAACTCTGAAACCCTCCCCCTTCACCTCTCCCTCTAGCTGCTGTATTTTTGTCCTTTAAGGCACTGGAGTATTGCTAAAAACCTTTTGTATCTTATACTCATCTGGACAGACACAAACATACCAAATTGTAAAGATTATCAGTTGGACTTGTGAAGTGTTTTACTTACACTTGCGAGCAGCTATATATAGTCAAACACAGGGAGCTGTCCTCTGCATGTAGAAGGAACATGTCCAAGCAATGGGCCTTTTCTGAAACTAAACAAAGGCAGGAGTGATAGTTCCCTGGTGCATTCTCCATGGCAACATCCTAACCAATCAGAACTGACTGTCGAACCAGTCAATACATGTTCCTCATGCAGCAGCAATTGTTGTTTGCTTTGAAAAATTGTATTTCTGCATCTGTCTGGAGGAGTGCAAGATGAAAAGCTTCAAAAACACATCTCTTTCAATCAGCAATACTTAAATTCCATACTACTGAGCGACCATGGGTTTACAATTCTATTATTGCTGATCTGAAAGTCCCAGTGAACGCACATTTTATGAATGGCTTATTGCCACCTATAAAGATCATGCATAAAAACAGAAAATGCTGGATAAACTCAGCAAGAATGGGAGCAATTGTGGAGAGAAACAAAGTTAATGTCTGAGTCCATGTGACCCTTCTACAGAACATAAAAAAGATATAAATGATAAACTTGAAGAGGGGTGGGGCAGAATGGAAAGCTAGTGATCGGTCAGAGTTAAGGAGAGATTGATAATGATGTCAGGGGCTTGAGAAAAAAGAGGGTGTTAATGGAATCATTAGGGATTGAAGAATGTTGACTGTGGCAAAGGTTAGATACGGAATGTGTTAATGGAAGATCAGAGGTCAGTACTCAGTGGGAGCAAAACTGAACAACAAGGGACAGTGGCCATGCAGGGCAGTTGTGTTGGGACAAGCCAAGAGGAACTGAATAGCAGAAAACAAAAAAGGAGAGTGAAGATGGAAGGGAAAGTTCACATTCTAAAGATGTTGAATGCAATGTTGAGTCCAGAAGACTGTAACTTGCCCAATTGGAAGATGAGGTGTTTTTCATTCAGTTTGCATTGTGTATCACTGAAGCATTGCAGCAGACCAAGGGTGGGCATGAGAGCAAGATGCTGAGTTGAAATGGTAAGTGACCGGAAGGTTGGGGTCAAGCTTGGGGCTGGAGTGAAAGATGTTTCCACAAAGCAGTCACCCAGTGTATGTTTAATATCCCCAATGTAGAGGAGACCACAAAGGGAGCAGTGAATATAATTCACCAAGTTGGAGGAAGTATAAGTGAAATGCTGCATCACCTGAAAGGAGTATTTCTCCTTGGGCAATGAGCAGGTAAAGAGGCAGATGTTGTACATTCTGCGATTGCATGGAGATTGCGCATGCACTTGAGTGCACATTGCCCCGCATAAAGATGGCAGCAGCGCATGCGCTTTGGTGCAGATTGCCTCTATAAAGATGGTGGCCGGTATCTGGGGTCTCTCCTGGAGAAAGATCGCCGCGCCGAGCAAACGCGGGACCGAAAGCTTATTGAGGGTTTAGTGAAGCCGAGGGCTTATGAAGCCTCTCCAACTTACCTGCTGGCTCTATTTATGTTTACGGATTTATTTTTGGCTCTGGATCCGCACTCGCCCTTTGCAAAACTCGCATTTTAAAACCTCTCGCTCGAGCTCTTGCCTTCCGTCTCTACCGACTGCGCATGTGCCAACACAATGATTGACACCGATTCCGGACCAATCGGAAGAGGAGATGCTGGAGGTCAGAGGGTGAGCGGCTGATGCTCCAACCAATCGGACTGAATGAGGGGCGGGGTCGGGCTGAGAATGAAACATGCGCAGTGTCGGTGCGGTATCGGGATGAAGGCGATCGGATTCTCAATGCACCGCCCGGGGACACAGAGAGACTCATCCAAACACTGAACTGGGATCTCAGCCCAGGGAGGAGGGTGAGTGTGTGGGACCAGCATCTAAACTGGGATCTTAGCTCAGGGAGGAGAGAGAGAGAGAATGTGGGACCAGCATCTGAACTGGGACCTCAGCCCAAGGAGGAGGGAGAGTGTGTGGGACCGACATTTAAAAGAGAGGAAAAAATGTTCCAGAGAAACTGGAATTGTCTGTTCAGAATTTCTATCCTGTTCTGACAGCGATTAAATTTGTAAACTTTTGCAGAATATTGGAAGTGAGGATTTACAGCCAAAAGTTCAAACCAAACATCACATCAAGATCAAACAGAGTGGCTCAATTCATCAGGATCTGAATATCATCAGATTTTAAATGTGGAAGGAGAAATGTTTGTTCTGATTTGACTTGGGTAGAGATTTGAAGAATTCGTGTGACTGGAAAAGCACCGAGTCTCTCTCTCTCACACACACACACACACACACACACACAAGTGAGAGTGTTCCAGTGAACTGACTGTGGAAAGAGCTTTAACCAGTTACACAGTCTGAAAAAAACATCACATCATTCAGTGAGGAGAAACTGTACACTTATTCTGTGTGTGGACGAGATTTCAACTGATCATCCAACCTGGAGAGACACAAGGACCCTGATACCATGGAGAAACCACAGAAATGTGAGGACTGTGGGAAGGGATTCAATTACCCATCCCAGCTGGAAAAGCATCGACGCAGTCACACAGGAGAGAGACCATTCACCTGCTCCATGTGTGGGAAGGGATTTGCTGACTCATTCTGCCTCCAGTCACACTTGCAAGCTCACGCTGAGGTTAAGCTATTCTGCTGCACATCCTGTGGGAAAATGTTTAGGTATTCATCCAACCTCATTGTACATCAGCAAGTTCACACTAGGGAGAAACCATTTACCTGCACTGTGTGTAGGAGGGGATTCACTTGGTCATCCCACCTGCTGAGACACCATCGAGTTCACACTGGGGCGAGGCCTGTCACCTATTCTGTGTGTGGGAAGGGATTCATTCTGCCCAAGACCACAAGGAACTACAAAAGGTCGTGAATGTAGCCCAATCCATCACACAACCTAGCCTCCCATCCATTGACTCTGTCTACACTTCCCTCTGCCTCGGCAAAGCAGCTAGCATAATTAAGGACCTCACACACACCAGACATACTCTCTTCTGTCGGGAAAAAGATACACAAGTCTGAGGTCAAGTACCAACTGACTCAAGAACAGTTTCTTCCCTGCTGCCAACAGACTATTGAATGGTCTTGCATTGCATTAAGTTGATCTTTCTCTACACCTTACTAAGACTGTAACACTACGTTCTGCACCCTCTCCTTTCCTTCTCTATGAACGGTATGCTTTGTATAGCGCGCAAGAAACAATGCTTTTCACTGTATACTAATACACATAATAATAAATCAAATCAGAATCACAGTGACACTTCCATTATCCACCAGAAAAAAGGGAAATGGTCCCGTCTGGTCCAGAAATACCGGGAATGGAGACGAGTCCAATTGAAGTAATGGACGAAATAAATTGCCCTCTAATCTCTTATAAAATCTTGAATTAAATATATAGAAAGGGCTCGCTCTTGCTCTGTTATGAAGAAAGCTTCCACAGCAGCCTGCTGGCTGACAACACAGTACAGGCTTGTTATCTTTGCTCAGGTCATGTAGCCAGGGATCCCTGGCTGACAAGGGACATTGAGGCTCTGGTCAGGTAAAAGAAGGAAGCATACATTGGGTTTAGGCAATCAGGGACAAGTGAATCACTTGATGTGATTAAAAAGTGTAAGAGAACACTTCAGAGAGCAATCAGGAGGGCAGAAAGAGGGTATGATATAGATCTGGCAGGAAAGGTTAAAGAAAATCCCAAGAGGCTCTATAGCTATATTAAGAATAAAAGTGTGGCTACAGACAGAATAGATCTTCTTAAAAATCAGCATAGCTGTCTGTGTGTGGAGCCACAGGAGATGGCTGAGATTTTTAATGAATATTTCTCCCCATGTTTACTGAGGAGAATATCATGGGTGCTAAAGAAATAAGAGGTTATGTATTGGGCCACACACATGTTACTTGGGTGGAAATATCTTCAGCCTGAATGCACTTTAAGGTGGATAAATCCCCTGGGCCTGATCAAGTGTATTCTTGGATCTTTTGGGGGGCTAGGGAAGAAATTGCAGAGGCCCTTGCAGAGATATTTGCTTCTTCTCTTCCACTGGCAAAGTTCTGGAAGATTGAAGCTCATGTTGTTCCGTTGTTTAAGACGAGTAGCAAAGAGAAGCCTGGTAATTGCAGGCCGCTGAGCCTGACATCAGTGCTGGATAAATGACTGGAGAGAATTCTGAGGGACAGGTTCAGTGGTCGGCATGGACCAGTTGGGCCAAGGACCTGTTTCTGTGCTTTATTGCTCTATGGCCAGTGCTCCATTTGTTATCGGTCTTTATACTTCGAACAAGCTTTCTCTCATACTCAAATTTTTTCTCCCTTATCATTCTTTTCATCATTCTTGGCCATTTTTAATATTCTGACCAGTTGTCTGACCTGCCAGTCACCGTTGCACAATTGTATTTGTTAGAGTGGGCCAAGGCTGAGGCAGCTGTGTGATATATATTTTAAAAAGAGAATAGACCAACGTTTCAAGTGTGGATGACCCTTTTGTCAAGAGTTCTCCACAGATGCTGTCAGACCCGCTGAGATTTTCCAGCATTTGCTGTTTTTGTTTCAGATCGCAGCATCCGCAATATTTTGCCTTTAAATGTATTTATATATCCTTGTGGACTGTGTTAACAAATGAATTACTGACTGATATATAAAGCATCATGGGATTTAGCAGGCTTGACCACATTCCTATAGCTATTCAGTCATTAAAGGCACAATCATGGAGCATTAAACTTGCCCAGCAGGGCCTCTCGTATCAGCAGACAGGCAGCTGCTTTGTAAGACAGCTACAAGTAGAGACAAAGTCAGAGATAAGAGTGTCCTGAGAAGAGAGATTCATTGTGAAGGCTCAGGGATGGTTGATGGATGTAGCAATTCTCATTCCCCAAAAGCTGTGAATCCCTGTCCCACACACTCTCCCTCCATTCTCACTCTGCTGTATCTAATATTCACCCTCCCAATTCTCCTGAAGGTGCTGATTCAAGCTGATTGACAGATCCATGTCCTGGACACAGAGAGCTGGAAATCTCCATGCAGGCTCCCAGACAGATATATGTCTATCTGACTGGACTAACAATGTGTGGAATGTACAGACTGGGGGAACAATGGGTGGGGGCGAGGCTCCCGGGTCCGCGCGCCTGAACCCGGAGACGTCACCGCGGAGCAGAGTGAATGCTATTGGCTGATTCAGGCAGGGCTCCATTGTGCCGTCACAATGACTCAGAGGGGCGTTCCCAGCACACAGTGTCCCATTGGCAGCAATATCACCGATTACAGAAGCAAAACACTGCGGATTGGACACCAGCTCAGAGCGGCTGGCGGTCAAAGCCCCGCCCACCCCCCACGTGGGCCCGGGTTCCGCCCCCACATTGTCTACATGCGGCAGATTGACCAATGGCAACCCGTGCAGGACCGGATGGGCGCTGGTCCTCCAGCCAATCAAAGTCCGGGACTTGTATGCATGGCTGCACGCAGCTTCCTCCATTGTTGCCCAGCAAAGCTGCTCCTCTCTGAATGAAGATTGAACTTCAGACAGAACTCATATTGTACTGTATCTACCTTAGATATTTCCAGTCATTCGTCTCTTGCCTATTAGAGTCATTAGTGTTTGGATTTCTTTTCCACAGGGATGAGTGGAGGGTGAGAGTCATTGAATATATTCCAGGGTGAGTTAAACTGATTTTTGATTGATAAAGGCGTCAAGCGTTATGGGGAACAGGTAGGAAAATGGAGAGAAAGTTAAGATGAGGAGGGATTTCCTCACTCAAGTATGTGCGTAGTTTTGGAATTATGCACCCCACGCTGAGGTCGATCAGCCAATTCTCAATCAATGATTGAGGCAGTTCGATGGGCTGAATGGCCAACTGCAGCTCCGATTTCTTATGATTTCTATGTGCTGGAGAGGAAGCAGTGAGCATGGATCTGTCAATCAGCCTCAATCAGCACCTTCAGGAGAATTGGGAGGGTGAATATTAGATACAGCAGAGTGAGAATGGAGGGAGAGTGTGTGGGATGGAGATTTACAGCTTTTGGGAAATGAGGGAGGAAATAATGTTCCATAGAAACTGGAATTGTGTCTTCTGAATTTCTATCCTGTTCTGACAGTGATGGCTTTAATAAACTCATTTTACAGGATATTGAAAGAGGAATCGCATTCCGAAATCTCAAATGTCACGTCGAGATCTGACAGAGTCATATTCCTTGGGAGCTGAATATCATCGGCCTTTGAATCTAGAAGGAGAAACGTTTGTCCAGTCTGTCGATTTGAAAAGATTTCAAACATCAGTGTGACTGGAAAAGCACCAACACACTGCCACACTCGAGTGAGAGTCTTCCAGTGCACTGACTAAAGAGCTTTAACCAGTTACACAGCCTGAATAAATATCACATAATTCACAGCGGGGAGAGACTGTACTCGTGTTCTGTGTTTGAACGAGGCTTCAACTGATTGTCCACCCAAGAGAGAGGCAAGGACACCTGCACCATGGAGAAACCATGGAAATGTGCGGACTGTGGGAAGAGATACAGAACCCCATCCCTGCTGGAAGCTCATCGGCGCAGCCACACTGGGGAGAGGCCGTTCATCTGCTCTCACTGTAGAGAGGGATTCACTCGGTTATCCATCCTGAAGCAACACCAGCGAGTTCACACTGGGGAGAGGCCGTTCACTTGCTCTAAGTGTGGGGAGGGATTCACTCAGGCATCCGCTCTGTGGAGACACAAGCAGGTTCACACTGGGGAGAAACCATTCACCTGCTCTCAGTGTGAGAAGGGATTCACTCGGTTATCCCAGCTGCAGACACACCAGCGAGTTCACACTGGGGAGAGGCCATTCATCTGCTCTCAGTGTGGGGAGGGATTCACTGACTTATCCAGCCTACGGTCACACCAGCGAGTTCACACTGGGGAGAGGCCATTCACCTGCTCTCAGTGTGGGAAGGGATTCACTCAGTCATCCACCCTGCAGAAACACCAGCGAGTTCACACTGGGGAGAAACCGTTCACTTGCTCTCAGTGTGGGAAGGGATTCAGTCAGTCATCCAATCTGCAGATACACCAGCGGGTTCACACTGGGGGGAAACCGTTCACATGCTCTCAGTGTGGGAAGCGATTCACTCTGTCATCCACCCTGCGGAGACACCAGCGAGTTCACACTGGGGAGAAACCATTCACCTGCTCTCAGTGTGGAAGGGGATTCACTCAGTCATCCAATCTGCAGACACACCAGCGAGTTCACACTGGAGAGAGGCCATTCACCTGCTCTCAGTGTGGGAAGGGATTCAGAGTTTCATCCCAGCTGCTGAGACACCAACAGGTTCACGAGTGATTCCAGGGGTTGGATTCTGCTGTTATTGTTTCTGCTCTCAATTACATCCAGGACTGCATTTTGTTCATTCTCACAGTTGGTCAATGGGGAGGGTCAGAGGGTTTCTTTCTGCTGGACTGGCTGGTCTCACAACTTTGCCTCCAGTGGGCTGATGCTCTTTGAGTCTTGTTGTGAATATCTGGTTTCAGATTTCACAAGGATCACAGAGTGACCGGTTGTGAGGAAGTTCAGAGATATTTAGTCAGCATTTCTGTTTGAAACTCCCCAAATGCCCATCCAATTTCCTTTGTAATTGTTTATTGTCTCCACTTCCACCACCCTTGTAGGCAGCGAGTTCCAGGTCATTACCATTCGCTGCACCAAAATATTCTTCCTCACAACCCTTGCATTTCTCACTGTATTGAATAACTGTGTAAGCTGTCTGTATCTGTGACTTGGAGCTGAGAGTTGTATTAGAGTGATGTCTCTGTGATTACTGTATTAGAGAGCTGTGTCAGAGCTGTGACTTTGAGCTGTATCACAGGAGGGTGGTCTTCCAGAGCTTTCTCTGGGGTTGTTCCCTCCAGGTTTGAAACATGAATAAACTATTGTAACATGTCCCTGGGTCTCCTGTGGTTAGTTGGAAGAAATACATCACAACAGGACAATAAGGGAATTGGAATAACTCACCTTGTGTGTGGTTGAATGGAATATATCAATCTAGTGTCCACCTACATTCCAGTGAAAGGCTGGAATGTGTAGATGGGATGAATAAGTTGATCACTTTCTCTGGGAGATATTTACATCCTTGTCCATGAACTTTGTTTTAAAGAAATCCACATTTGAAAGCCCAGCCACTCAATGAAACATCAGCTCCATAACAGGGGAAGATAAGAAAGACAGACACTCATTTTGAACTTTTCATCAATACATCTGAGAGTTAAGAATGTGTGACATGATTTTGGGATACCGGAGTGAGTGTGTAGATGTGATTTGTTACATGTGAAAAATAGCAAGCCTAAATTCATGGTGAGATGGAGTGAAGAGCGGGTCCCAAACACACACAGCTACTTGAGACACAACAGGAGATGAAATGGTTAATGTGGCCAGGGGATTGAGACAACATTGTGACATCATCAAGGCACTGACACACACTCCAGAGAGAAACTGAGTTCAAAACAATCAGGATCCAATTAAACACACTGCACATGCTCACAAAGTGAGGAAAATTACAGTAAAATGGGTCATATTATAGATTGGGACAATTGAGGTCTTGGGAGAAATAATACTGAGTAAGAACTGTCCACAGTTGGACAGGGGTAAGGAGAGAGCTGGAGAATCTTTTACATCCATGTTGATCTGTTGATTGAAGGACCTGTCCTAACGTACAAGTAACCGAGAACTCACGGTGTTCCTTCAGGAGAAAAGTTTGATTAGATGTTACCCCAGGTGGGACCAGAATAGAACTCGAAAATAACGGAGTGAAATTGAGTGAGGGGTCAGAGAGAAAGTTCTCCTCCCCCTCAAGGTGTGGACTGTAAGAATCCTGGGGGACCCCCTACTTTGGGTTTTCTTGCTAATTAGTGAATATGATATTCGATTCTATGACTGGCTGTGCATTTATTTTGAATTTGATTGTTACACTTCTCCTGTTTTTATTCCTGTTGTGATTACGCTCTGGGTAAGGATGGTTGACAGGTGACAGGATGGGAAGTTGTGGTTTGGGTCATTGACCAAATGTTTTATTGATCCGAAAGGTGTAAAAGGGGCCAAACTTCAGCAGAAATGCAGCAGAGCTGAGAACAGACGACTTGCTGTGTGGGAGCAGGGAGATAAACAGCTCCCAGAGGACAGAGAAAACAGGAGTGCCTTGAATCCTGGATGACACCTGTGTGTCAAGGCCACCATGTTTTCACTGCTTGGCATGGGAATGCTGACTCCCTGAACCAGGGACGGAGCGTGGGAAGACAATTGTTTGAGAGTTTGACGTGGCTTGGGCAAGTACAGATGGTTCAATGACAGGTTTTGTAATTGGTTCATTCAAATGTTAGCCGGGCAATGATTGGGTTAAATCAGTCTCCATAGACTTTGTGATGTAACAAAGTATAAGAGGGGATTCCCCGAGCACAGAGATTAGTCGAGGTTTTACATATTGCATTGACTGGTGCCATGGCATCTGGTGCAGAGCAGGGAGCATTTCCGTGGAGATGCTGCTTCTACCCAGAGTGTAATGGTAATGCTGCTGCACTTTGATACGACTGCTCAGACATTAGCCTGTGTCAGCTCTTATTGATACTGAATAAAATCTAACCACTGTCACCAATAAGAGTCATCACTGGGAATCATTTCAGAGTTTGGGAAAAGGGGAGAAAGGGTTAATTGATTCCCTGAACCCCATTTTCTAACATCACTGAGTCAAAAATAAAATCCCATCTCCCCCTCTGGCTCCTTTGCCAATTACCTCAGAGGGACTCACTTTCTGTTAAAGAGCCTGCCAACCCCTCTCACCCACTTTCCCTAAAGTGCATCAATCTCATCAGGAAAAGTCCAAAACAATCAAATATTTTTACTGACAAAAGTTTATTAATGAAACAGAACATGGTTAAAACAAACAGAAAATGACTTGAGGATCAAAGACAACCAGAGTAAAGGGATGTTCACAATGTTCTGGACACAACTGGATTCTCTTCAGCTCCTCTGTCCCCTGTTCCTGTGACTCCCCGCTTTGGACACAGGGACACTGAACCCCGGGGGTCACGTCACCATCAGCCCCGGTCACCTCCTCCGGTGCCCTGATTGGTTGGAGGCCCATTTCCCAGTCAGTTCTCCAGCAGCTTCCTGTCTCTCTATTAGTGCAACGCCCAGGGCAGTTTCCAAACTGGGGCGCAGGCCTCGTTATTCTCAGCTAAATTCAGCCCTCAGCTCCGTCGCCTGGCTGTCATTGACATGAGCAATAGAGAGACAGAAAGGTGCCCCAGGCTCAAATGGGAAGTCAAAACTTGTGGGTCTAAATCAACACTTCAACATTTGTCAGTCAAATCCATGTTATTTACACTGGGGGTTTTTATGATGAGATTAACTGAAGTGTTCGGCTGGTCAGCAAGCTCGAGAAGCACTGATTCCAGATTGTTCAATACTTCTGTCTTGAATCACAAAAGATTCTCACTTTATTCCCTTCCTGAACTGAATGCCATCATCCTGAGCAGCTGTGGGTGTCACCTCTCTGTGTAAACTCCTGCCCCTTTTTATAAGGCTCTCTCATTCCTTATAGTGGGTCAATTCTTTCATGGTTGAGGATCGCTCTGTGATGCAGTGAGTGTTTATCCGGTCAATCAATGTTTCTGATGTCAGTCGGAACGTCCATCGTTACTTTTCACCTGTTTCTTACTCTGTGTTTTATAAAAATAAAGTTTATAAACTTTTACAGAATGGTCAGCTTTAAGGTTTCTGTAGTTGGTGATGAGGTCATCCTAAGGTCAAAGCCTCTCTCTTTTCTACTTCCCACTTAACTCAAGCGTTGTGTAGAATATTCCATTCGGGGGAGGTGGTGGGAATGTCTCTGGCCGAGTAATGCAGAGACCCAGCAAAGGATCTGGGGACAGGCAGCTGGTGGGATTTGAATTCAGTGAATCAATCTGGAATTATATAAAGTTAGTGTCAGAAACGGTGACCATGAAACTATCGACTGTTGTAAAAATCCATCCAGTTCACCCTATTAATGCTCCTATTAGGGAGGGAAATCTGCCATCCTTACCCGGTCTGGCCTACATGTGAATCCAGACCCACACAGCAATGTGGGTGACTCTTAGCTGCCCCTCTGAAATGGCTGAGCAAGTCACTCCGTTCAGGGGCAATTAGGAGATGAGCAACGTGTGCTGGGGCTTTGCCAGCAGTGTTCACATCCCAGGGAAGAATAAAGAATATTCCACGGAAAGTGATGGGTGATTTGAAATGAATTGAAAGGTCAGGAGGTGCTCGTATCGTCCAGAGCTGCTTTTCAATGGATCCTCCTGTTTAAAATAAAAACACATCAGTGTGCCCCTTTCCCAGACACACTGACCTTGGAATATCACAATGCTGTTTTTAAACATTCCTATGTTAAAGAATCAGTCATTTAGAATTGTGAAACAGACAGAAATTAAATGTTCCGTTTTTCCTGGGATCCTCCTGTGCCTGGCACCGGTGTCCTGAACAAGGTTATTAACATTCTCTGGGTTAAAGGTTCCTCCTGGTTCTTGCTGTCTGTTGTGTCCTTTGTCACGGTCGGTACCAGGACATTTCTATTGAAAGGTTGTTAAGAAATTCCAGTGAATTCCAGCCCCTTGTGTAACGTTCCATTTGGTGTGTGTCAGATTCAGAGATGTCCACGTGTGTGTGAAAAGGGTTCTGGGTAAGGGTTTTAACCCTTCTTTCCCCGTTAGTAACAATGAGCCCTGTATTCAATTCTAAAGTATAAAGTCCTCATTCGATATCAATTCTACCTGTTATCTACATTTCACCAACCAGTCTATATTTTCATCACAGGACTGCAGTGGGAGCACCGTCAACATCTTACTCACTTGATCGATTTTATCGAGGGGGTGACGAAGGTGGTCGATGAGGGTAGAGCAGTGGATGTTGTGAACATGGATTTTAGAAAGGCTTTCGACAAGGTCCCTCATGGTCGGCTCATCCAGAAGATTAAGATGCATGGGATTCACGGTAACTTGGCCGCTTGGTTTCAGAATTGACTTACCCATAGAAGTCAGAGAGTAGTGGTGGAGGGTGTTTTTCTGGCTGAAGGTCCGTGACGAGTGGTGTTCTGCAGGGATCCGTACTGGGATCTCTGTTGTTCGTGATATATATAAAAGCCTGGATGAAAACGTGGATGGGTGGGTTAGTAAGTTTGCAGATGACACAAAGCTAGGCGGAGTTGTAGATAGTGTAAAAGGTTGTCAAAAGGTACAGCAGGATATAGATCAGCTACAGATATGGGCGAAGAAATGGCAGATGAAGTTTAATCCGGGCAAGTGTGAGGTGCTGCACGTTGGGATATTAAATGTTAAGGGTAAGTATACAGTTAATGGCAGATCCGTGAACAGCATTGAAGTACAGACGGATCTTGGGGTTCAAGTCCATAGCTCCCTGAATTTGGACACAAGTAGACAAGGTTGTAAAGAAGGCATATGGTATGCTTGCCTTTATTGAGTACAAGAGTCAGGATGATATGTTGCAGCTTTATAAAACATCGGTTCGGCCTCATTTAAAATATTGCATTCAATTCCGGTTGCCCTCTTACAGAAAGGATGCCGAGGCTTTGAAGAAGGTACAGAGGAGGTTTTCCAGGATGCTGCCTGGATTAGATGATATAAGTTATGACAAACGAGGGTTGTTTTCTCTGGAGCAGCAGAGGGTGAGGGGAGACCTGATAGAAATCTATAAAATTATGAGAGACATTGATAGGGCTGACAGTTAGAATCTTTTTCCCAGAGTTGGTATGTCCAATACCAGGGGACACGCACTGATGGTGAGAGAGGGAAAGTTCAAAGGAGATGTGAGAGATAAGTTTTTTTACACAGAGAGTGGTAGGTGGCTGGAACGCACTGCCAGGGTTGGTGGTGGAGGCAGATACGATAGGGGCATTTAAGGGGCTTTTAAATAAGCACATGAATACATAAGGAATAGAGGAATATGGACCAAGGGCAGGCAGAAACGATTAATTTAATTTGGCATCATGTTCAACACAACATCGTGGGCCAAAACATCTGTTCCTTTGCTGTACTGTTCTATGTTCTATTTGTGATCTCCATTTAGAAAAAGGAAATAGAGGCACTGGAGAAGGAGCAAGAAAGATTCACAAGAATAATCCCAGAACTGTAATCACTTGTGAACTCACTGGTGTTTCACCAAGTTTGCTGACTGAGTGAATCCCTTCCCAGTCAGAGCAGGTGACCAGCCTCTGCCTGGTGTGAATGCGCTGGTGGGGCATCAGGTCTTGAGAGTTTTTGAAGCCAGGCCCACAGTCAGACATTTAAAGGGTCTGTCCCGGATGTGAGTGTTATTGTGTCTGGGCAAGCTGGATAACCGAATAATTCCTTTCGCACTCACCGAGCAGCTGAATGGTCTCTCCCTGGTGTGAACTTGCTGGTGCTTCACCAAGTTTGCTGACTGAGTGACTCCCTTCCCACAGTCAGAGCAGGTGACCAACCTGCTGAAGATATTCTAAACCTTTTTGAGCAGTGAGAGCAGCTGAATGGTCTCTCTTCAGTGTGAATGTGCTGGTGGATCATCAGTTCACAAGAGCTTTTGAACCTGGCCTCTCAGTCAGAGCATTTAAAGGGGCTCTCGTTGGTGTGAGTGACTTTGTGTGTCAGCAAGCTGGATTACTGATTGAAACTCTTCCCAACTCAGAGCAGGTGAACGGACTCTCCCCAGTGTGAACTCACTGGTGTTCCTGCAGGTTTGATGACCTTTTAAATCTCATTGAGCAATGAGAGCAGCTGAACAGTCTCTCCTCCGTGTGAATGCACTGGTGGTCCCTCAGATCCGCAGCACTTTGGAAGCTACTCCCACAGTCAGAGCATTTAAAGGGTTTCTCGCTGTTGTGAGTGCTTTTGTGCTTCAGCAGGTTGGTTGAAGCAGTGAATCCCATCCCACACACAGAGCAGGTGAACGGCCTCTCCCCAGTGTGAACTCGTTGGTGTATTCACAGGTTGGATGATGTTCTAAATCTCTTTGAGCAGTGAGAGCAGCTGAATGGTCTCTCCTCGGTGTGAATGTGCTGGTCGGTCACCAGTTCACCAGAGATTTTGAAACCACTTCCACAGTCAGATCATTTAAAGGGTCTCGCCTTGGTGTGAGTCACTTTGTGTCTCAGCAGGTTTGATGACAGAGTGAATCCTTTCCCACACTCAGAGCAGGCGAATGGTCTCTCCCCAGTGTGAACTCGCTGGTGTCTCTGCAGGTGGGATGACGTTCTAAACCTCTTTGAGCAGAGAGAGCAGCTGAACGGTCTCTCCTCAGTGTGAAAGCGCTGGTGGATCATCAGATCCTGAGATCTTTTAAATCCATTCCCGCAGTCGGAGCACTTAAAGCGTCTCTCATTGGTGTGAGTGACTTTGTGTGTCAGCAGGGTGGATAAATGAGCGAATCCCTTCCCACATACAGTACAGGTAAACGGCCTCTCCCCAGTGTGAACTCGCTGGTGTCTCTGCAGTTTGGCTGACAATCTAAACCTCTTTGTGCAGTGAGAGCAGCTGAATGGTTTGTCCTCAGTGTGAATGCGCTGGTGGGACACCAGTTTCTGAGAGGTTTTGAAGCCACTCCCACAGTCAGAGCATTTAAAGGGTCTCTCCTGGGTATGAGTGACTTTGTGTGTCAGCAGGTGGGATGATTGAGTGAATCCCTTCCCACACTGAGAGCAGGCAAATGGCCTCTCTCCAGTGTGAACTCGCTGGTGTGTCCGCAGAGTGGATAACCGAGTGAATCCCTTCCCACACACAGAGCAGGTGAACGGCCTCTCCCCGGTGTGAACTCGCTGGTGCATCTGCAGGGTGGTTAACCGAGTGAATCCCTTCCCACACACAGAGCAGCTAAACGGTTTCTCCCCAGTGTGAATGCGTCGATGAGTTTCCAGCTCAGATGGGGATCTGAATCCCTTTCCACAGTCCCCACATTTGCACGGTTTTTCCATGGTGCGGGTGACCTTGTGACTCTGCAGGTTAAACAATCAGTTAAATCTCACACAGAACACGGGTACAGTCTCTCCCCGCTGTGAATGCTGCGATGTATTTTCAGGCTGTGTAACTGGTTAAAGCTCTTTCCACACTCTGCACTGGAACACACTCACTCAGCTGTGCGCTTCCGCACAAAGCCCGCACTCTGATTGGCTGGAGGACCAGAGTCCTTCCGGTCCTCCAACTTGCCCCATTGGTTAACACCGCAACATGAAGGTCAGGGGGTCACGCCCCCCACACATGCGCAGTTTCCCCTCTCCCTTCGACATGCGCAGTCCAGGGTCTTGAGGGGCGAGAACGGACCAGTTTCTCGCTCAGTGACGGAGCCGTCAGTCGGTTGCCTGGAAACCTTGGCTCGAGGAGTTGCAGGGGGAGGGGGAGCAATGGGTGGGGCCTTTCGTGTCCGCGCTCCGGGCCTGCGCACTGGAACCCGGAGACCTGCCCCGAAATGCTGCGTTACATGGAGTGTGGAGCATGCGCGTGGGAGGTCATGGATGTCCCAGCGCATGCGCATGTGCGCTGAAAGAGCGCCAATTTTAAACCTCTGGTCGAAGGTCTGAAAGCTGCGGGCTCGGAAGCGCTGCGCTGGAATTGCGCCAAAACGTCAAAGAGTCATAGTCATAGAGTCACAGAGGTTTACAGCATGGAAACAGACCCTTCGGCCCAACTTGTCCATGCCGCCCTGTTTTTTAAAACCCCTAAGCTAATCCCAATTGCCCGCATCCCTCTGTACCCATCTTACCCATGTAACTATCTAAATGCTTTTTAAAAGATAAAATTGTACCCGCCTCTGCTACTACCTCTGGCAGCTTGTTCCAGACACCTATCACCCGCTCTGTGAAAAAATTGCAGTGAGAAGTTTAACAACACCAGGTTAAAGTTCAGGTGAGTGGGAATTCCCACTCACCTGAAGAAGGGGCTTGGAGATCCGAAAGCTTGTGTGGCTTTTGCCCTCTTTTTATGTCAAACCAAATAAACAAACTCAGATTAAGTCGGGACAAAGTAAAAGGGGCAGCTCCCTAAAAGGACGGGGAACAGCCCGAACAGAAATCAAAGTACAAAGGAAACTTAAAAACATCAAATTAAAATGTGATTATTAGGGTCAATAATGCACCCCAACCCCTGCGGTGCTCAACGGGCGCGGAAGGCGTCAACCGTGCCCATGGCCACCGCATGCTCCCTCTCCAGGGACACCCGGCCGCGAACGTAGCCGCGGTAGAGGGGAAGACAGTCAGGATGGATGGCCTCCTCGATCGCCCGCAGCCTGGACCGGTAAATGGCGCGTTTCGCCAGGCCCAGGAGCAGGTTCACGAGGAGGTCGCCATCCCAACCTTGCCAAATAAACCTGTTGGACTTTAACCTGGTGTTGTTAAACTTCTTACTGTGTTTACCCCAGTCCAACGCCGGCATCTCCACATCATGAAAAAATTGCCCCTCTGGACACGTTTGTATCTCTCCCCTCTCACCTTAAACCTATGCCCTCTAGTTTTAGACTCCCCTACCTTTGGGAAAAGATATTGACTATCTACCTTGTCTATGTCCCTCATTATTTTATAGACCTCTATAAGATCACCCCTCAGCCTCCTACGCTCCAGAGAAAAAAGTCCCAGTCTATCCAGCCTCTCCTTATAACTCAAACCATCAAGTCCCATCAACCCATCAATAGATCGTCAATATCTTTTCCCAATGGTAGGGGAGTCTAAAACTAGAGGGCATAGGTGAGAGGGGAGAGATACAAAAGTGTTCAGAGGGCAATTTTTTCACACAGAGGGTGGTGAGTGTCTGGAACAAGCTGCCAGAGGTAGTAGTAGAGGCAGGTACAATTTTGTCTTTTAAAAAGCATTTAGACAGTTACATGGGTAAGATGGGTATAAAGGGATATGGGCCAAAAACGGGCAATTGGGATTAGCTTAGGTGTTTAAAAAAAAGGGCGCCATGAACAAGTTGGGCCGAAGGGCCTGTTTCCATGCTGTAAACCTCTATGACCTCCGGCACTTGCGCTGTTAGGTGAGTTTTTGACCTTATTTATTTGCAGTTTTATTTTTTAATCTAGCTATAGCGCGTAGAGGCAGCAGACATCCTTTGGGTTGTTTTTTTTTGGTACATGTTTCAGAAAGTTGTTTAACATATAAGTAATGCACAGAAGTGAAATAAATTATTTTAAAAATTATTTTTACAACTTTGTCATGCGAAACTATTGCATTGAAAATGTTCGTTCATGTGTAACAAAGTGGATGTCAGTGTCTGGAATGAGTTGCAGCATTTGGATTTTGGAAAACATTTTAAGCAGCTTTTAACCCTATGTTAAGATTCTCCCTGATGCAATGTTGATCCTTGTGTAACCCAGCTACTTCAAAGGCTTCAGGAAATTGTATCCCTTAAATGACATATGTAAGTCTCCTGTAATGTTTGTCCCAATTTCACGCAACGTTGATCCTTATGCAACTTGGTTAGTTCAAATGCTTTAGGAAAGTATATCAATTAAGATGACATATACAAGTCTCAAAGCACAGTACAGCACAGGAACAGGCCCTTCGGCCCTCCAAGCCTGCGCTAATCACTTTTACCTATCTAAACCAACCGCTTATATCCCCCTCTTCCTCATTTGTTCATACGCCTATCAAGATGAGCCTTCAATGTGGCTAATGTAACTGCCTCAACCATTTCTCTTGGCAGTGCATTCCGGCCCCCACCATCCTCTGTGTAAAAATAACTTCACCCACACATCTCCACTGAACCATTCCCCCATTATCTTGAACTTGTGCCCCCTTGTAATTGTCACCTTCCAACTGTTCGCCCTATCCATACCCCTCATCATTTTATAAACTTCTATTAGGTCGCCCCTCAGCCTCCGTCTTTCCAGGGAGAACAATCCCACTTTATTCAATCCCTCCTCATAGATAATACCCTCCATACCAGGCAACTTCCTGGTAAACCTTTTCTGCACTCTCTCCAAAGCCTCCACGTCCTTCTGGTAGTGCGGTGAACCCTGCAGATAACGATACAGGGACTGCAGCCTCTCACAGCGAATATATACATGGCCTCTGGACTCCTGTAGGCGGCAAACAGCATCTGCAAATTCACACACTTCCTGGGCACTAGGACCCGGTTAGCAACAGAGAGGCTGAAACCCCACCCACCATAATCGACATCACAGACAGGGGCGCATGCGCACTCTCCACCCGCCGAACCAAGATGGCGGTCTTTAGTCTCGGTCTGTCTCCGGAGAAAAGACCCGGACCTGCAAATATGGGAGTCGCAGGTTCGTATTCGGGATTTGAGGCCTTCAGCAAGTGTTTAGAAACCCACCCGCCGGCTCCATCGCTCCCTCCGCGTTTCCACATCCTCACCAGAGGGAGGTTTTGCCTGCATCGAAACACTTGATGAATCCACTCTTCGATCGCTTCAATGTGAGAACAAAGAGGGATCTAATTTTACCCAGTCATTGGATAGAGCTCTTGGGGCTAAAGTGGGATCAGGATGTTGAATTTGATGATCAGCCATGATCACACTGTGGTAAAGGATTCAGTTCTAGATCCCGGCTGGAATACCATAGACACAGTCACAGTGGGGCCAGCGCCTTGGAGAAACCATGGAAATGTGAGGATTGTGGGAAAGGATTCAATTACCCATCCCTGTTGGACAACCACTGGCGCACTCACACTGGCGAGCGGCCATTCACCTGTTCCATGTGTGGAAAGGGATTTACTCAGCCAACCGGCCTCATGTTACACCAGCGCATTCACACTGAGGAGAGGCTGTTCAGCTGCACTCGTTGTGGAAAAAGTTTCAGATCTTCATCTGACCTCAGTCAACATCAGCGAGTTCACACTGGGGAGAGGCCATTCACCTGTTCCATGTGTGGGAAGGGATTCACAAAGTCCTCCAACCTGGTGACACACCAGCAAATTCACTCTGAGGAGAAGCCGTTCAGCTGCACGTCCTATGGAAAGAGGTTCAGGTATTCACACAGCCTTGAAGAACACCAGCGAATTCACACTGGGGAGAAGCCTTTCACCTGTTTAGTCTGTGGACAGGGATTCACTCAGTCATCCAGTCTGGTGAGTCATCAGCGAGTTCACACTGGGGAGAGGCCATTCAGCTGCACCTCCTGTGGGAAGAGTTTCAAGCAGTCATGTGCCCTCGTTGAACACCAGCGAGTTCACACTGGTGAGAGACCATTCACCTGCTCGGTGTGTGGGAAGGGATTCACTGTGTCATCCAGCCTCAAGGCACACCAGCAAATTCACACTGAGGAGAAACCATTCAGCTGCTCTGACTGTGGAAAGAGTTTCAGGTCTTCATCTGCTCTCTTTGTACACCAGCGAGTTCACACTGGGGAGAGACCATTCACCTGCTCTGTGTGTGGGAAGGGATTCACTCGGTCCTGTAGCCTAGTGACACATGAGCGAATCCACATGTGACTGAGGGGTTGGATTCTGCTGTTTCTGCTAATGTTCATTACATCCAGGATTGATAGTTGGACAATTTTATGTTTGTTTCTGTTGGTATTAACAACCCTACAACTGGCTGAAGTTTAATAATCTGGAGATGTCCCTTTTTAAAGGCACTATCTGTGATCTTTCAGCTGAATTAAAGAACTCTCTCAACAGAAATTTGGTTGCAATAAGACTGAATTTTTTACTTCAATCCTAAATTGATCTTTGATGCAAAATCTACAATTCATTGTCTCCCAAGATAATGGGTTCTCATCAAGTGGAGGTGACTTTTCCAGCTCAGGTACATTCACAGGATGGAGGAAGGTCACTCCAGTGGCTCGGCAACAAGAGCCAACACCGAAAACAACAACCCACAACCAGACCTGAGAACCACTTCACTTGTGGCAAAACCTGCCTCTCACAGATTGGTCCCTTCAGCCATCAGTAACAGAGAAGCAGAGGGTGCGTGGGCCTTCAGGGTCTCAGTGACCAGGAGAGAAAACAATTCTGCACAGAGGGGCGTGAGAGCTTCAGCGGTCACGGGCATTCGGCCTCTGATATTCGGGTAAGCGTTCTCCAAGGCGGCCTTCGCGACACACGACGCGCAGAGTCGCTGAGCAGAAACTGATAGCCAAGTTCCGCACACACAAGGACGGCCTCAACCGGGATATTGGGTTCATGTCCCACTATTTGTAACCCCCACAGAGTTTCACTGGCTGTCTTGTCTGGAGACAATACACATCTTTTTAGCCTGTCTTGATGCTCTCTCCACTCATGCTGTTTTGTTTCTTAAAGACTTGATTAGTTGTAAGTATTTGCATTCCAACCATTATTCATGTAAATTGAGTTTGTGTCTTTATATGCTCTGTTTGTGAACAGAATTCCCACTCACCTGAAGAAGGGGCTTGCAGCTCCGAAAGCTTGTGTGGCTTTTTCTACCAAATAAACCTGTTGGACTTTAACCTGGTGTTGTTAAACTTCTTACTGTGTTTACCCCAGTCCAATGCCGGCATCTCCACATCATGGGTTCAGTTCTCCAGCTCCTGTCTGCAGACTGACAATAAAACCAATGGGTCTTATTGGGGGTGTTGGGGCCTCCAGCGGGTGTTTGTGAATCCTCCCCGCCCACCTCCCAGGGTTTCCTTCCTTCCCAGAGATCAGAATCCTCATTGATTTGAGGCCAAAGTGTAACCTCTTATTTATTGTCCCCCTCCCCCATCCTCTGATGTGAACCATCCTCCAGTGGCTGAGCCAGGATGGGGCCGTTAACCTGGGCCTGTTCCCGGGAGGGAGGGAGGGAGAAGCCCCGCAGCTGCAAACCAGGGAGCTGACAATGATTCTGAAGGGTTTGCGGATCCACAAAGTGTTTCCAAACCCTCCCAGCCACCGCCTAACGCTGACTCCGCTTCTCCGGGACAAACAAGCGCCAAGGACAGCAATGTCACTGCGCATGCTCCACATCACAATGCCCCGGGGTGTGATTGACGGCCGCTTGGGACCAATAGGAAGGGGCGGGGGCTGAGGTGTCCCCATACAACGCACGGGAAGGCGTTCGCATGCGCAGTAATGTTACAGTCTGGAGCATGCGTAGTAAGCAACGGCGTTTGCAACACGCGCAATGTGGGTGATAGCAATCGGAGAGAAGTTCCTCTGTCTCATCAGCAGCCGGTAAGGATGCGGAAACGTAGAGGGAGCAATGGAACCGGCGGATGGACGTAGAGGGTTTCTGAATACCTGGTCAAGGCCTCAAATCTCGTAAATGAGCCCGTCGGTCTGTGTTTGCAGCTTCCGGTCTTTTTCCCGAGACGAGACTCAGGTTAACGGCCGCCATCTTGATTCAGCAGGGAGGAGAGCGCATGCGCGATGTCTTGGTGACGCAACACCGAGTGGGCGGGGCTTCATGTTTCTGCTTCCCCTCCAGGTCCGAGCTCCCGGTTCAATAGCACAATGAGCAACAGGTTTTTAAACAGCTTCACCCACCCTCAGGCTGCAGCTGCTGTTTGCAGCCTCGATGAGTCCATGGGCCATGTACATATTCAGGGTGAGAGTTGAAAACCCTGTATAGTTACCTAAAGCAGTTACACAGCTTTTGGTTACACTTCAGCCCCAGGCTCCTCATGTTTACATAGAAACATGATGTGGAGATGCCGGCGTTGGACTGGGGTGAACACAGTAAGAAGTCTCACAACACCAGGTTAAAGTCCAACAGGTTTATTTTGTATTTGCTACCAAGTAAACCTGGTGAGACTTCTTCCATAGAAACATACACAGAAAATAGAATCTGGGAGTCGGCCGTTCGGCCCTTCGAGCGTGCGCCGCCATTCATTATTGTCATGGCTGATTATCAAATTCAATACCCTGATCCCTGTCGCCCCAAGAGATTTATCTCATTGAAATCAGGCTCTACCTCCACTTTTGAAGAACGTGAATCCAAAGATTCATGACCCTCTGAGAGAAAAACATCTCATCTCTGTTTTCAATGGGCAATGCTGTTTTTTAAAACAGCGACTCCCTCGATTCTCCCCTGAGAGTAAACATCCTCTCCAGATCCAAAACAGAAAATGCTGGAAAGTCTCAGCAGGTCAGGCAGCACCTTTTCTCCCCCTTTGCTTCGCCTTTACCCCTTTTTCTCAATTTGTCCTCCCTCCAATCCAACCCCCCCCCCCCCCGCCCCACATCTTCATCCATCACAACTTCTTCAGCTTCTCTGCTGTTTGGCCATTCACACTTTCTATTCTCTCTATGGACTGCCATTAGCATCCTTTCCCCTGGTTCCTGTGGCTTGGACCCATCTTTCATTCCCTCACAGTGTAAATATCTCCCACTTTCTATGCCTTTTTTATGCTTTGACAAAAGGTCATCTGGACTCGAAGCTTCAGCTCTTTTCTCTCCTCACAGATGCTGCCAGACCTCCTGAGATTTTCCAGCATTTTCTCTTTTGGTTTCAGATTCCAGCATCTGCAGTAATTTGCTTTAACCCTTCTCTCCATATCCACCCTGTCAAGAGTTTTCAGAATCTTGAAGGTTTAAATGAGGTTGCCTCTTACTCTTTTGAAGTCGAGCAGAAGCTAAACTCAAGCAGAGCCTGTCTCACTGCTCCTCATCAGACAATCCACCTATTCCAGGTATTAGTCTACTAAACCTTCTATGAACTGCTTCTCATAAAGCAGTTAAGGAATAATATGCACTCATATTTTTTCTTAAATAAGGAAACCAATAATGTACACACTGCTCTAGATATGTCTAACCAATGCCCTGTGCAACTGAAACATAACTTCCCTGCTTTTACTCAATTCCCCTCATAATAAATAATAGTTTTCTGAATTACTTGTACCTGAGACAATATTGCGATTTTCTATCGTGATGGATTTTAGACACTTTTTCTAAAACAGGGGGTTAGAAAGGGAGGATTTACACACAACAAGCTCAAACCAAGAGAAAAATGTTGTCTCTTCTGATAGAGCCTTTCTGAATGGGATAAGTAGGTAGATGTGAATGGAATGTTTCCACTTGTTGGTGTTTCTAATACTGGGAACCATGAACAGACAACAGAGACAAATAAATCAACAGGAGATATTTATTTCTTCAGACAGTTGTTAGAATATGGAACTCACTGCGACTGGAAGTGGTTGAGACAAATACTTTAGATGCTTTAAAAAGGAAACCAGATGAGAACATGAGAGAAAAAGGATTAAAAAGTTGAGCTGAAAAGCTGAGTTGAGGTGAGCAGAATGAGAGGAGATTTGTGTGGATTAGAAATTCCAGTACAGATCAGGGCAGGGGTGGGGTGGGGTGGCGGCGGAGGCAGTGGCACAGTGGAGCTATCGCTGGACGAGCAACCCAGAGACCCAGGATAATGTTCTGGGGACCGAGGTTCGAATCCCACCACAGCAGATGGTGAAATTTAAATTCAATTAAAAGTCTGATATTGACCATGAAACCATTGTTGATTGTCGTAAAAGCCCATCTGGTTCACTGATGTCCTTTAAGGATGGAAATCTGCTGGCCTTAACTGGTCTGGCCTACATGTGACCCACAGCAATGTGGTTGACTCTCAAATGCCCTGTGAAATGGAGGGCAGTTGGGGATGGGCAATAAATGCTGTCCCAGTCGGCGACACCCACACCCCGTTAAAAATGAATTTAAAAAATAGACTGGCCTGTTTGTGTTTTGTGTATCTCATGTATTCATAGAATCCCTACAGTGCAGAAGGAGGCCTTTCAGACCACCCCACCCAGGCATATTCCCGTAACCCCACATATTTACCCCGCTAATCTCCCTAACCTACACATCTTGGGACAGAAAGGGGCAACCACCTAACCTGAACATCTTTGGAGAGTGGGAGGGAACCGGAGCACCCGGAGGAAACCCACACAGACACGAGGAGAATGTGCAAACTCCATACAGACAGGTAACCAAGGCTACAATCGAACCCAGGTCCCTGGTGCTGTGAGGCAGGAGTACTAACCACTGTGCCATCCATGTAATTCTTTGTAAACTTATTTTGCAGGAAATTGAAGAGAAGGATCTGCAGTCTGGATGATCGAATCTCACGTCAGACAGAGTCAATCGGTTCATCGGGATCTGAAAATTTGTGCATCTGAAGGGATTTAATTGACCATCTCAGTTGGAAACTGGTGAGAATCCGTTCATCTGCTCCTCGTGTGGGAAGGGATTGATCAGCTGGTAAACATGCTGACACGACAGCGAGCTCGCAACAGTGAGAGTTCATTCACCTGCTCCGTGTGTGGGAAGAAATTCATGTGTTCGTCCAACCTGCTGGCTCACCAACTCGATCACATTGATGAGAAGCCTCTTCAAAGCTCTGACTCTGGGGACAGCGTTGAGACGTCTGAGGGACAGGCCCAACACCAGCTCCTTCACATTGACGAGAGACCGTTCAGCTGCTCCCACTGCGGGAAGAGGTTCAGCCAGTCCTCCCGCCTTGCAGAGCACCAGCTCCTTCACACACACGAGAGACCGTTCAGCTGCACTCATTGTGGAGAGTCATTCAGTGACTCAGTGCATCTCACTGAGCACCAACAAGTTCACACCAAGGACAGGCCATTCAGCTGCTCCCAGTGTGGGAAGAGATTCACTCAGTCCTCCCACTGCACCGTTCACCAACTGGTTCATTCTCAGAAGAGACATTTTAAATGCTTTAAATGTGAGAAGACCTTCAAAAGAAGGATTAGTCTGCTGAGACACCAGGGCACTCACACCGGGGAGAAGCCGTACCCCTGTTCTGTTTGTGGGAAGAGATTTGCTCATTCATCTCATCTTCTGACACACAAGCGAGTTCACACTGGGGAGAGGCCTTTCCTCTGCTCCCTGTGTGGGAAGAGATTCACTCGATTTTCACGCCTTTTGACACACAAGAGTATTCACACTGGAGGGAAACCATTCACCTCCTCAATGTGTAGAAAGGAAGAAGTTCAATCAACTGACCAGCTGACACACCAACAAGTTCACACTGGGGAGAAGCTGTTCACCTGCTCGGTGTGTGGGAAGGAATTCACTCGGTCTTACTATCTTCTGAGGCACCGGCGAGTTCACACTGGGGAGAGGCCATTCCTCTGCTCCGTGTGTGGGAAGATGTTTCCTTGTTCATCCCAGCTTGTGATGCACGAGCGTGTTCACACAGGGGAGAGGCCTTACGCTTGCCCTGTGTGCGGGAAAGCATTTGCTTCTTCACAACACCTGCTGAGACATCGGCCTGTTCACACCGGGGAGAGGGCGTTCATCTGCTCCGAGTGTGGGAAGGCTTTCACCGAGTCATCCAGCCTCCGGACACACTGCCGCACTCACACAGGGGAGAAGCCGTTCTCCTGCTCCATTTGTGGCAAGAGATTCACTCAGTCGTCTGACCTGCTGAGACACCAATACATTCACACAGGGGACAGGCCGTTCACCTGCTCTGTGTGTGGGAAGGGATTCATTGATTCATCCTGCCTGCAGAGACACCAGCGAGTTCACACCGGGGAGAGACCGTTCACCTGCTCTGTGTGTGGGAAGGGATACACTCAGGTATCCAGCCTGCAGAGACACCAGCGAGTTCACACTGGGACAGAACCGTTCACCTGCTCCCTGTGTGGGAAGGGATTCACTGATCCATCCCGCCTGCAGAGACACCAGCGAGTTCACACTGGGGCAAAACCTTTCAACTGCTCCATGTGTGGGAAGGGATTTAATCAGTATTACAGCCTGCTGAAACATAGACGACTTCATGTGTGACCGGCAAAGTTGGATTCTGTTGTTTCTGCGCCCTGAGATAAACAATAACAATTGGATCAATAGTTGAGGCAGTGGCACAGTGGAATTATCACTGGACTCAGGGTAAGGCTCTGGGGACCCAGGTTCGAATTCCACCACAGTCAATGGTGAAATTTGTATTCAATTAAAATCTCGAATTAAAAGTCTAATGACAAACCTTAACCATTGTTGATCGTTGTCAAAACCACTCTGGTTCAGTCATGTCCTTTCGGGAAGGAAACCTGCCATCCTTACTTGGTCTGGCCTACATGTGACTCCAGACCCACAGCAATGTGGTTGACTCTCAAATGCCCTCTGAAATGGAGGGCAGTTAGAGATGGGCAAGAAATGCTGGCCCAGCAAGTGACGCCTACATCCAGTAAAAATTAATTTAAAAAAGTTCCTCAGTATCTCAGTAACCTCCTCCAGCCCCACAACACTCTGTGTAAATACAAGTTGTTGCTGATTATGCCCTGAGATAGAAAATGTGAACCCGATTCCCCTCGTCCACCAACACAGCAACTTCTTCATAAAAATTGAAGCACATGGGATTGGGGCGAATGTATTGAGATTGAAAACTTGTTGGCAGACAGGAAATAGAGTAAGATTAAACAGGTCTTTTTCCAACTGGCAGGCAGTGATTATTGGGGTAATGCAGGATCAGTGCTGAGACCCCAGCTAGTCACCTGCCATGGGTCTTCTGTTTTTCTTTCCCTGTTTACAATGCATCATTTTTAAATTGTTGCTTCTTAATATTCTGATTTAAAACCATGGATAAGCTCAAACCACTTTTGGATAACCTGTGACTCCCTGATCAAGAATCTTACCGACCACTGCATGCCATTCTGGTCACCGTATTATAAAAAAGATATCTCTGCACTGGAGAAGGGTACAGAGATGATTTTTAATGATGATATCAGAAATGTAGAAAGCAGCTCACCACCACCTTCTCAAGGTCAATCAGAGGTTAGCAATAAATGCTGGCCAAGCCAGCGATGTCCACATCCCATAAATGATTTTTAAACTGTGTGTTTGGTTATCTATCAGGAAAGGATTGACACGCTCACGCTTTCTTGAAAAATTAAGGCTGAGGAGTAACCTAATAGAGGGCTTCAAAATTATAAAAGGTTTTGAAATAATGTTTCTTCTTTTGGAGAAAGGCAAAACTGGAGACCATCAATACAAGACAGTCGCCAAGAAACCCAATAGGAAATCCAAGATAAATTTCTCCACCCAAAGAGTGGTGAGAATATGGAAATCATGACCACAGGGAGTGAAATGAACAGTATCGATGTCTTTCAGGGGAAGCTCAACAAGTATTTGTGTGTGATTTTATAATTCATTCAGGATTTATTTCAAAAAAACTAAGAATAAAGTAACAGGAGATATTTTGAGGCATCTGAGAGTCTGTGTGTGTGTGAGGGTGTCTGTGTAAGGGTGTCTGTGAGTGTGTGTGTAAGGGTGTCTGTGAGTGTGTGTGTTACTTCTCATTGGTTTCACACCAACCTTCCTCTTTCTGAGCAGACATTCTGGCCCCTGATAAAACCATTGAGTGATTTGAATGGTACAATTCAGAGATTCTTCATCCAGGGTGAAACCACAGGCTGACTGTGTGCTGTGTAAAACCTGACATCTACACAACCTAATCCCACTTCTCCTGGAACAACGTGAAGTGACTACAATTTTCCAGATTCATTTCTTTGCTCTCAATATTCTTTCAGATAGTTCATAAATTCCATGAGTACGTTATCCTTTAACACACCTGTGGTGTCCAGTTTAAATACTTTCCTCAGTCTGACCAACATATAGCAATGGGATTGTTGCTATTACAGGAATCCATTCTGTAAATCTGATTCCAAGGCACTCTGGAGTAATGCAGTGATCCACACCTTCCCACTCAACACCAATCTATAGTTCCATCTGAGTTCCAGATTTTAACATGATTTTTCAAAACACAGGCAGCAGGGTGGCACAGTGATCAGCAGCGCCAGGGACCTGAGTTCAATCCTGGGCTCAGGTAGTACGAGTAAGCTTACATTAACACTGCAATGAAGTTACTATGAAAATCCCCTAGTCGCCACACTCGACGCCTGTTTGGGTGTACTGAAGGAGAATTTAGCACGGCCAATGCACCGAACCAGCATGTCTTTCAGACTGTGGGAGGAAACCTGAGCACCCGGAGGAAACCCATGCAGGTACGGAGAGAACGTGCAAACTCCACACAGTCACCCAAGACCGGAATTGAACCGGATCCCTGGCACTCTGAGGTAGCAGTGCTAACCACCGTGCCACAGCTCTCTGTGTGGAGTTTGCACGTTCTCCCTGTGTCTGCATGGGTTTGCTCAGAGTGCTCCACTTTTTGGAAGGAGTAATTTGACAAGGAAAAATTCAATGAACGGCATGACACTAGTAAGCTCTGTGGAACAAAGGGACCTGGGTGTGATTGTCTATAGATCTCTGAGGACAGAAGTGTATGTTAGTAGGCTGGTGAAAAAGGCATGTAGGACACTTGCCTTTATCAATTGAGGTATAGATTACAAAAGCAAGGAAGTCATGTTGGAGTTGCATAGAACTGTGGTGAGGTCACTGCTGGAATACTGTGTGCAGTTCTGGTCACCACATTATAAGAAGGATGTGATTGCATTGGAGGGGGTGCAGAGGAGATTTACCAGTGAAGGTGAGTTACAGATGAGAGGGACAGTGTCAAAAGAGAGAACCATTGACAATATTAGATAATGTGGGGAAGTTGGGTTATCAGTGGTTTAGAGGGTAAAGGGAGATGAAGGGAGGTCTCATGGACAAGATGAGCAGTGAGAGGGTTTGATGGGAGATAGCAGAAGAATTGGAGAAAGATGTGAGTTCAGTACTTGGAAAAAGGGAAATTTCAGAGAGAGTTTTGTCTGGTGGTCCAGTGGAAGGGAGGGAGGCAGCTGATCAGATTGTCTCAATCTTAGAGACAAAGAAGCTCCACGAGCTCCTCACACTTGTTGTTGAAGATGAGGACGGAGGAGACGGGAGAGAGGCCCTTCAAAAGGAGAACCATTCACAGATTTTTTAAAAAGACAACAGCGAATACATTAACACAAAGACGGTGTATTTGAATGTTGTCCAGAATATTCGCCTCTATAACTGGCCTGAAGTTTATTAACATCAGCAGGTGCAGACCACAGTGTGATTGACAACAACATCCAATCTCCAGTTATTTATGAACTTGCTGGTGTCTCAGCAATGCGGATGACTGAGTGAATCTCTTCCCACACTTGGAGCAGGTGAATGGTCTCTCCCCGGTGTGAACTTGCTGGTGTCTCAGCAATGCGGATGACTGAGTGAATCTCTTCCCACACTTGGAGCAGGTGAATGGTCTCTCCCCGGTGTGAACCCGCTGATGTACAGTGAGATGAGATGATCGCCTGAACCCAGTCCCACAGTGAGAGCATCTGAATGGTTTCTCGTCAGTGTGAACTTGTTGATGGGACACCAGTTCCTGCGAGGTTTTAAAACATTTCCCACACTTCAGACACTTAAACGGTCTCTCATCAGTGTGGCCTCTTTGGTGTGTAATTAGGATGGATGAATTAACAAATCCCTTCCCACACTGGGAGCAGGTGAATGGTCTCTGCCTCGTGTGAACTTGCTGGTGTGTCAGCAGGGTGGATTTGTGAGTGAATCCCTTTCCACACTCAGAGCAGGTGAATCGCTTCTCCCCGGTGTGAACTCGCTGGTGTGTCAGCAGCGTGGATGACTGAGTGAATCCCATCCCACACACAGAGCAGGTGAATGGTCTCTCCCCAGTGTGAATTAGTTTGTGTTTAATCAGGGTGGATGACTGAGTGAATCCCTTCCCACACAAAGAGCAGGTGAATGGCCTCTGCCCAGTGTGTGTGCGCTGGTGATTCTGCAGAGTGGATAACTTAGTGAATCCTTTCCCGCAGTCCGAGCAGGTGAACGGCCTCTCCCCGGTGTGACCACGCCGATGGGTTTCCAGCTGGGATGGGTAATTGAATCCCTTCCCACAGATGCCACATTTCCACGGCTTCTCCCCATCATGACTGCATTTATGTTTGAACAGGCCAGATGACTGGTTGAAGTCTTGTCCACAAATGGAACACGAGTATGGTTTCTCCCCACTGTGAACGGTGCTTTTTCCTTCCATGTTCAAAATCCGATGATATTCCGGTCACAAAAAATTAGGCGACTCTGAGATCCTGATGTGGAATTTGGTTTCAGTTTCCCAACTGCAAATCCTAATCTTCTAAGACACGATGAAATTGATTTAAAACAGAAAAAAAGGGAGTGAGAGAGAACACGCAAAAACAGGTTGTGAAATTGAGCTGAATGAATTTGTGGGGCCGGCATTAAGAAAAAGTGACCATGAAAGCTGCTGGATCGTCATAAAAACCCAACTGATTCACTAATGTGCTTCAGGGAAGGAAACCTGCCACCTGGTCTGGACTGACACATGAACCAATACCTATCGAAGGGGTGAGAGAGAGGTGGAAGAAGCAGAGGGTGAAGGAGAGGGTTTCTCTACATCTACATCCTGACCAGAACTCTGACAGAATCTCCTAATATCTCAACCTCCACCATTTAGCTGGACCAGGGTAGTAGGTGCATGTGAAGATCATCACCTCCTAGTTCCCCTCCAACTCATACAACATCTTGACTTGTCTGACATCAATTACTGCATGAGCAGAAGTTTCCAGCATTTGAATATCGGGAAGACTGGAGTCACTGTCTTCAGTCCCCACTACAAACTTCATCACCCTCACAACTGACTCCGCCCTCTCCATGTTAAATATCTGAAGCTGAACTAAGTTGTTCACAACCATGGTGTCTTACTTGAGAAGAGTTTTAGACCACATATCCACATCATCACCAAAATCATCTATTTCCACCTCAGTAACATCCCCCAACTCTGCCTTAGCCTCAGTTAATCATAGAATCTCTACGGTGCAGAAGGAGGCCATTCGGCCCATAAAGCCCACACCGACAACAATCCCACCTCAGCCCTATCCCCAGCGCCCCATGTATTTACCCTGCTAAACCCTGACACTAAGGGGCAACTTAGCATGGCCAATCAACCTAATCCACACATCTCTGGAGTATGGGAGGAAACTGGAGCACCCGGAGGAAACCCACGCAGACACAGGAAGAATGTGAAAACTCCACACAGACAGTGACCCAAGCTGGGAATCGAACCTGGGTCCCTGGCACTGTGAGGCAGCAGTGCTAACCACTGTGCCATCATGTCGCTGCAGAATCCATCATCCATTCCTTTCTTACCTCTCGACTGAACAATTCCAATACAGTTCCAACCGGCCTCCAACATTAAGCAACCCCCTCCAAACTATCCTAAACTGCCCATGTGCTTACTCACACCAAATCATGTTCACCCATCGCCCCTATGCTTGCTGATCTACAAATGCTTCCTTTTAAGAAGCATCAGAATTTTAAAATTCTCATCTTTGTTTTCCTCCATGGTTACAATCATTCCTGTGTCTGTAATCTTCTCCAGCCACACACTCCTCTGAGATCTCAACGATAATCTAATTCCTCTTGAGCATTCTCAGTTTTAATCATTATACCATTACAAATCATCCTTTCAGTTGCACAGGCCACAAGCTCTGCAATCTCTTCTTTAAATCTCTCTGCCTGTCCATCACCTGTGCTTTCTTTAAAACCCACCTCTTTGACCAAACCTTTGGTCACCTGTCCTAATATAGCTCAGTATCAAATGTCACTGTATAATATTTGTGAGAAAATGTCTGGGGCTGTTTTATTATGTTATATAAATGATTGCAACTGCCCTGATATCGTTGTTCTCATCAGTAAGAAATTGGAAGTGAAAGGGTGAAGCAGTTTGATGGTCAAGTTATTCACATTCTGTCAGTGGTAATTCCAAAACATTGCCCCAAACAAAGATGGCGACCGCGCATGCGCCGAGTTGCTAGTGCGCCGACTGAAGACGGCGACTGCGCACGCGCCGTGTTGCTCGTGCCCCGATGACGATGGCCCTGATGAACCCGGGTCTGTAACTGGGAGAATGCTGAGGCCCTGCTCTGCGCTGAGGGCTGGGACCATCCTCTGATATCGCTAGATTCTTTTTAAGAGATAGCAGTTTACGTAACATGTTTACGACGCCTCTCCAAACCCCCGCCTGGTCTATCGCGTCCTCCGCCCCGCCATTCCCACCTTTACTGATTGTGGATCCGAGAAAGATTGTCTCCACCGCCATTAATCACACTG